>NC_140911.1:20271238-20306238 GCF_045865225.1 Trachurus japonicus
CACACACACACACACACACACACTCAAAAACAACAACATTCACACACACTGATATCTTTGAACAATTGCTGAGAGTATCAAACACACTATCAGACTCAACCCTGTTTCTCCATCTAGGTTGTGTTTGTGCTTGTGCGTTGTTTCAGAAGATACTTATCTCTAGACAGTTGTCTGTTCCATCTGATGTTTTGTCAGATACATAGACATTAATGTGAGACAACCTGTGTGTGTGTGTGTGTGTGTGTGTGTGTGTGTGTGTGTGTGTGTGTGTGTGTGTGTGTGTGTGTGTGTGTGTGTGTGTGTGTGTGTGTGTGTGTGTGTGTGTGTGTGTGGTCCTCAAGGACACATCTCGCTCAGTCCCTCTTTGATTTAGATCTGAAACACTCCCATGCTGAATTTATTCTAATTCCCCGTGGTGACACAAACACTTACATCGTTACTTAACTATATCCACGGGGACCATCATTCATTGACATTATGCTTTCCCTACATCTTGAACCTGAAACCAAAGCTTCGTCCTCAAACAGCCATTTAAACTTGTAGAGTTCCTATAAGGAACTTAAATGTGTAATTCTTTGAATATAGTAAAACAGGGACAAAGACACACTCTACAAATTCACCATTTCAACCTTTCACCAACAGAATTATTCAGTTATTCAGTTTCAGTTAGTCCATTGCTTTACTTTAAAGCAGATATCAGTGGAATGTTTTTGTTAATATAAGTCCTAAATAGTCCTATTTTCCGTCAGCAATCACTTACATGAAGTATTTCAGCCTAAACACGAGTCTCTCCGTCACTCTGCTCTGCTGTAACCCGAGGAGAAAATTTTCCTTGTGGGATACAAGTGTTATCCAATGAGGGGAGAGAACGGCATGAAGGGCTGTGTGTGCAGCCAAGGGATGCGCGTGAATGTGGTGACGTAGCACGAGGACCAATTGATGCCTGACAAGGGCGGGGGCTGCTAACTCATGGTGCGTTCAAGGAAACTCGTACTTTGTGTTTTCCCTTCCTGTGAAGTCATACCAGTTCGATCTGGTACGAGTTCACGGGTCGGAAGTTACGAGTGGCCGTTATAGGGAACTTTCACAGACAACAGGACGGTAAAAACACGAGCTACGGGTTACCTGGAACGCTACCAAGTCGTAGTTGTGACTTGAAGCTGTAACTTACGGTTTCAAAAGCCTGCCTTGAACACAGCATTAGCCGAAACGGCCGTGCCACTGTTATCTGCTTTAAATACATGATAATTGCATTTGTGGGAGAGCAAAGAAATCATTTACTGATGTTTTTTTGTTTTTTTTATCCATTATTGCATCTGTTAAAGCTAAATCAGGTTTGTTTACCTATATTCATCTGGCTCCAATATGTGAGGCTAAAACCCAAAGCTGCAGCTCCAGTGTGTCAGTCCACTTCAATGTTAAAATGTCCAACTTTACAACAGAAATATACATCATGCTTACAGCCTGGTACAAAAACAGTTTTGGTCTCTACAGCCTTCATGACAACTGTGTACAGCTCATCTACAGTATTTGCACTGTTCACCACTACTGGTATGGAGGACTGAGTGAGGGGCCTGACAGCTAAGTGAGTGTACACTTAACCTAAAACTGGCTCAAACTTAGGTATATCAGATGTTTACAGTGGAGCAGCTCACTGTGACCTTCAGAAACATCCATCTCCATTTAAAGTCTTCTTCATTTAAAGATTTTCAGTCTGTATTCATGTCTTCGTCTTGAAATCCTCACAAAATCATGTGGCTGTGACACTTTAAATTACATTTAGCTCATTTCTTACATTTTTTTCATTGAGCTTTTACTCGTTCAAAGCAGAAAAACAGTCATGGCACAAGCGAGGGGCCAGTGAAACAACAACCGTCTCTTCTCCTCCTCTCCACATGTGGTTGGACACATTAGACGGGACCCAGCAGACTGTACAGTTACTGTACAGTGGCAGCCGTGAGAGAAAGTCCCCCTTTGTGCACTGATGGTGCATAACAATAAATCAACAGCACATTAATGCAGAGACATTAGTTTGATCGTCATAAATAAAAGAGCATACAGCTGAGAGAGCCATCAGCCTCGACAGTGACTCTTACACCATGTGAGTGAATGTCTCCGCAGCACGAAGTGAAGCAGCTTTAACGCAGTGAACTCACTTCAGTAGGCAAACCCATCCAGCTACAGTACAACAACACTGTTACATCCAAAGCTGTGACCAAGTCACAAATATGTTGCTCTGAAGGTTTCTAGCATTCAATCGGGATCAAACCACTGTCAAATGTAAAGACTATGGTGACTAAAAACAGCCCAACTAAATTATAGAAAGTACCTCTCCAATAAAGTCGCCAGTCATGACTTTATTCCGTGACGGTTCACATTGAAAGCTGCAGGTGGAGTTGAGAAGGAGTTCAAAATAAGTAGGGGAGCTTTTATTCTGGCAGTATCTGTCAGCCGCACAAACAAGACGCCTATTCCACTCCCTAATTTTAGATATTTAAGCGCATGTTCGCCCTCAGTGTCTTGATGCCACAGATGATGTTTAGCTATTTGGAGCGCAAAGCCTACAGCTCCACAACCATGTGGAAAAGCTGTTTTCATGGTGATGGCTAAGAAGCACCGACTCCTCTCCATCACCCCCTCACTACCTCTGGCTTTTTATCCTTTCACTGGTTTGAATGTTCAACATACAAAACAACAAACAGCACGTGACTCATTCAAATTTTACCTATTCATTGTTTGCGAATCGCAAAGGAAGAGAAGTTCAAGAGCACAGATCACGGAGCTGGCCACTCTCTATATATATCTCTATCTACGTATATATATATAGGACTGTGCTGCAACAGCAATTAAGTAGACATTCACCTGTTCACATATTGCTTTGAAATCAAATATGCACACAGCACAGTGATGCTACAGTTACATTTTCATGTTCAGTACCTCTTTTATTCAGAATAATTCAGTACCTGACCTGTTCTGAGCCACAGCCACTTGTTTAGATTATATTTGTTTATCTTTGCCTCTGAAATAATCCAGACAACTAAATAAAGTCTTTTGAAATTGAAATTGAAATTGAAACAAGGTCAAAACAAGTTGCCTGTAGGGGTGAGTGATATGGGCGAAAAAAAATCTTGACAATTCTTTTCAATTTTCCGATAATCAGACGATATCCTTCAACATGCTGTAAAACAAGGACATCTACTGTGTAGATGAACATAGCGTTTTGGTGAAACAGCTCTTGTTTATTTTCTATAAACTTCAGTATTCAAGAGATTAAACTCCAGTGTGGAGACATTAAATGAGTACATTCAAGTTCTCTGCTCTGAGCCTCAGAGATGATGTTGTGTTACGGTTGCCGCTGACACTGCTCGTGGAAGATCATGTTATCACCACATGACTGAATTCTGCCTGCTGATTGGCTTCTGAGGCATGAATGAGGACTTTCATGCACCTCTCCTTCACCGTGCGCCTTCCAATTGTTTCCTTTTCAAGATAGGAAAAATACTTAATGATGGACTTAGTTGATTACATTACAATACAAACCATGTACAAAGCAACAAATAAACTTCTTCCTCCAGATATCCAGAATCTGTTTAAAATGAAGGATTCCAGTTATAACCTGAGAAGACCACTATTATTATTTGAGAAACCAAAGACTCGAACTACTGTAAAAAATCACTGTCTTTCTGTTAGAGGGGTTAACATCTGGAATAATTGTGGCGGTGTTTAGCTCAGTTGGTAGAGCACCCGCCCCATGTGTTGAGGCTATAGTCCTCGCTGCAGGCGGCCCCGGTTCGAGTCCCGCGTCGGGCGGCCCTATCCTGCATGTCATTCCCCCCATCTCTGCCTCCCATTTCCTGTCATACTCTCAACTGTCCTACCGAATAAAGGCATGAAAAGCCAAAAAAAATATACTTTAAAAAAAAAAAAAAAAAAAAAACATCTGGAATAATTGTCCTGAAAATATTAAATGATGCTGTACTCTAGTCAGCTTTAAAAAACTTTATCAGAACAACATAATTTCTTGTTACAGTATGGAAAATTAAGTTCAATGATTTTGTACTATTTTGGGTTACGCGCTGTACAATTCTTTATTTTGTTGTGATCAGAAATTTAAGTGTACTGATTAATTTCAAATGTCTGTGATCTGATCCTATTGTATTAATGCGTATATATATATTTTTATTTTATTTTATTTTAATTTTTTAAGGTAAAAGGGGTAGGGGTATATAAGCTTTGGCTTCAACCTACACCCTTTTGGTTATATAAGCTTGATATACCGAAATAAATAAATAAATTCATTCATTCATTCATGTAAAATTGCACATCATCAAAACATACGATTACCTGTCTTCTTAGTTCAGTTACTGTTTCCATCAACTTGTGTTTAATGTTGCAACAGTTTTGAAGTCTCTGTCTCTCTGTGCATTTTTGTTTCCTCTGCTACTGTAACCTCAGGGTGCTCTGCTCTGCTTTCTACCATAACAATTATTCATATCACCACACGTCCACCAATAATTAACACAGAGCCACACACACACACACACACACACACACACACACAGAAATCACATTGGTACACAATACAGACATCCACACAGGCAGATGAGGTGAGTGAGGGGACAGACTCGTTCAAGCATGTAACCACGAGACCAGCAGGAGAGCACATACACACACACACACAAAAACAGTAACATTATTAAGATGCAGGAAACTAGAAGACACAAACACACACACACACACACACACTGAGCTATCCCATGTCCTAGCAGTAAGATTTAATTAAAAGGTGTCAAGTTTAATGAGGCTGAAGTCACCCCTATCGGTCAAGATAACACACACACACACACACACACACACACACACACACACATGTAAGCAGACAAAGCAAATACTTTCAGATAAATATAACATTCACCACAGACAAAAATAAGCAGCCTACACACACAAACACACACTTTATGATGTCCCGACACACACACACACACACACACACATTATCCTGACCCAATGCATTGGACTCACAAATACACACTCGTCCACACACACAGTTTAAAGTCTGCTCCTTTATTGAGGACATAATGACACAAACGTCCTGTCCAGACACTGGCATCTCTCTCTCTCACGCACACACACACACACACACACACACACACACACACACACACAGGGCCCTGACAAACACACACACACACACACAAGTACATGCACACTTCTCGCATTATCCTCTAACTGCAAGTGGACACACTTACACACACACTTACTTCCCGGCGATGAGTCATGCAGGTTAGTACGACAGTGACGTCACATGTCCTCAAAACACACACACAGACACACACACACACACACACACACACACACACACACACACACACACACACTGTAGTAAACACCAGAATTTCGAAGTAGTTGCTTGAGTTTATTCTTCTTTATTTTCAGTCTATCATGTTTGGGTTGAGGCTTTGTGACAACATAAGGTTGCTTTTTTTTTTTTTTTTTTTTTGAAATATTCCTTCTATCAATCAATCAATCAATCAATCAATCAGGCTTTATTTGTATAGCACTGTTCATGCCCATGGCAGCTCAAAGTGCTTTACATGTTAAAAACAAGCAACATAGGGGACACATATTGGGAGACATAGGGAACACATGTTAGGGAGACATACATAGATTCGCAAACACATTCACATTCACACAATAATTTTAGAACATTGGATTTTATGGGGGAAACGCTATCTAATATTCACTCATTTGCAGTGGGGAAAACACTAGATAAAATGAAGTAAAATAAATAAAATTGAGAAGATGAGAAAGACACTAGGTAAAATGAAATAAGATAGATAAAATGAGAGGATAAGAGAGATACTAGATCAAATGAGGTAAAATAGATAAAAAGAGAAGACCAGAAAGACACTAGGTAAAAATAAGCAGATGTAGTGGGATAAAATAGAGAAAAGAATGGGTGAATTAAAATAGAATAAAAAAGATAATAATAGTAAACAAATAAATAAGGAAATAAGATAAATTAAATTTAAATGCATGTTTCAGAATAATAGAAATACTACTCAAAACATATAATATATTTGTTTATGTATTTTATAATGATGTGTGTTACTTACAGTCTGAGACCACCTCCCCACTGAGCACATGCACACTGTGATTTCACATCAACTGCATCTGTGTTCATCCAGCGCTGAGAGCAGGAGTGGTAACAGACTCCTGCTGTTCAGAGAGGAATTCAGCCTCTAATTTGACCAGTTAAAGTTTCAGGAAACTGGTGGGGAAATAACATCATTTGCTCTCATTTATTTGATAAAGTTGGGTAAACGCTTTGCCGCCCGACTCACAACAAAGAGTCGCGGACGGACGCACGGGTGAAAAGCAGCATAATGAATAAGCGATTACTGAGGACTGGAACCATTTTTGATTGAAAAGCCCATTAACAAGTGTGAGCCGCGGGGAAATTTGTCTCCGCAGCTACAGGTGTCCAATCATGTCTAAGCAGCCTGTGGCTCCGGGGTGTTTCACTGAGCACAGTTTGTACTTAATGTGTGTAATTATATACTATATTTATACTGTATAATGTCTGACGCACCTGATAGACTTTGAACCTGCACAAATCCTGTTCAGGTAGCAAACCAAAACACAGTCTTCCTTCCTACACACAAGTACGAAGATAATACACACCACACACACACACACACAGTCTAGTAACTCCAGTAACTCTTTCTTTTCTTTTTTTGTGGTCAGATCTCAACAGGAGCTGATTTAGACTCTTTCAATTAAAGCTGAATCTTAATAAGACGCGTAACTCCCCTTTTACACTGGACACCATTAGACGACTAATTCCACTAACAGGAGCACTGGCAGTGTGGCTGGTACACCGTCTGTGTGTGGGGGTGGCAGATACGACTACAGTCTTATTTTTATCTTCTGAGCGTTTTAAGGCAGCTTTATTCACACAGTTTCCTTTATCTCCATTTCCACAGGTGTGAAATACGCTCTTCTGTTGTTGTGGAGGAACAGGAGACACAAAGAAAGGTCTCAATGGTATGGGAACCGTTAGCAAACTCAAACCCTCCACCTCAAACAACAGCACCACTGCTGTCAACTTGTTTATGGCCTGGTGTACAGCAGTAGTAGGAACGGTAGTATAAGTGCCCCTCTATGTAAAGCATCTGACTTTATTCAGGTCTGAAATCAGGCACCAGGAAGGATACTTCCCCGAACTATGAATTGTTACATAAACACACATATTGTCATTCCCAACAGACCTTTCTCCTGCTCAGCTATCACGAGACTAGGGAGGCAACGGGACCGCTTGGTCCCTCCTGCACAGAACAATACGCGTTTTTCGGTTTTACAATTCATTTTGCATCAGAACTTACAGTACTGCTTTTCAGGCTACTGCTTGTTTGTGTGTGCCTGTCTAGGCAGGCGAAAGCCCTCCCCCACGAGTTAAAGGACAATTCCAGGCGAAGTCAACTCGGGGGTGTATTTTCATATCATTTTAGGTCTAAAAGAAGGAATCTGAAGATTTTCAGTTTAATGTCTCCTGTTTTGCGGTAGTTGTGTCTGTCCCTGCATCGCCACGGCAGCAATGAATGGGAGTGGATGTAAGTTCCGCTGTTTAGGCTGTTTACATCCCTCAAAGCCGCAATTTTTTTCCACAGACAGCGTCAGATGGAGACTCAAACATGCACCCAGAAGTTTATTTACTTCAAGCAAGCCGACATGTTTGCAAAACTAGATCTAATTCAAAGTCTCCCGGAGTCTCGCGCGAGCCCGAAGTTGCAGTGCTGGTGTGTTCAGGTGCAGTGGGAGCTACCGCTTGTGTCATAAACACAGGAATATCAACTCTTTACTTGCTTGAAGAGTACATTTTTTTCCACAGACAGCGTCAGGTGGCTACTCAAACATGCGCCGAGAAGTTTTTTTTACTTTAAGCAAGTAAAGAGTTGATATTCCTGTGTTTATGACACAAACGGGAGCTTTTCCCACTGCACCTGAACATGGCTTTGAGGACTGTAAACAGCCTAAACAGTGGAACTTACATCCACTCCCATTCATTGCTGCCGTGGCGATGCGGGGACAGACACAACTACCGCAAAACAGGAGCGATTAAACTGAAAATCTTCAGATTCTTTCTTTTAGACCTAAAATGATAGGAAAATACACCCCCGAGTTGAATTTGCCTGGAATTGTCCTTTAATGTCCAATCACTGTTGTGCCTCCACCCACTCACGGTGACTAACCTCCTATATCAGAGCACAGAAGTGGGAAAAAAAAGAAAATAAACATGGGGCAGCGCTAGCGGTCGCTGAATGTGATCTTGGGGTGATTTGAAAACTGCACAATTAGCGATTTAGCACATTTGGTTTATTGCGTGCGTGTGTGTGTGGCTGTCCACGAAAGAGAGACCGAGTCAATCAATCAATTTGTTTATTTCGGGCATGTCAATTTCTCTTTAAAAAAAACACAATCATTTTTTCTTTCTACGAGAGTCTGTGGCGGCGGCCGTCGGCATAGTGAGGGTTCTTCCTTGATGACATTATCTCTGTTTGAAAGGGGCTCCAGAATATGAACGAGAGGAGCGGCTGTTCACACAAAGGTCAGTTGTCTATGTGTTTGTTTGTGTGAGATAGGGAGCTCTACAAGGAAATACGATTTTAAACAGGGAGAGGTACCGAAACTGTACCTAAAACCGTGACCCAAAAACTGAGGTAGGGACCGTACCGTGGGTTGTACCGTTGCACCCCTACACAAGACACATCTGATGCTCTTCATACACAACCACCAGTTCAGACCAGTTCAACAGATGTACTGTAAGTTCAGTCAACATGAACACACCAGCACATTGACATCCTGTCTTTAAACACTAGGTTGGTTGGAACAGTTTTCACCTACACACAAGACCGAGACGTGAAACATGTTCAAGACGACCAAACCTCGATCTGAGTCTAAATCCTCCTCTACCTGACTAGGCATGTGCTCGAGTACCTGAGTAGGCAATCTGCTAATCGGTTATGAGTTATTAACCTAGGATTAAAAAGGGGCGGTGTTTAGCTCAGTTGGTACAGTAGAGCACCCGTCCCGTGTGTTGAGGCTAAAGTCTTCACTACAGGCGGCCCCGGTTCAAATCCGGCGTCGAGCTTAATTGACACAACTTTAATGTTGCATTCCCAATGATTGGATGCTGTTTTTACAGGACTGTCCGTCTCACAGGTGACTGACTTTTTCATTTTTGTGAAAAAGCATTTAATTAGCTAATTGGTTGCAAACGGACTGTGAAGAGGACTTCAAACTATTTTGTAAAAAAAAAAAAAAATCAAAAAAATGCTCCAGAACAGCATCTCCAACCCTACCTTTAAATGGTTGATAACCTCCATCAGCACAGTGGCCAGGTAATTATAATCCACCTTTAGAGAATAATCAATCCACTCCAATCTAATAACACAGGTAAAAAAAATTCACATGGCTTCCTTTTTTTAGTTTCAGTCTTTTTCCTACATTATTACTGAGCAGAAAATCTATTTTATGTAGCATCCTCATACAAGCTCGCTGAGCAATAAACACAAACACACAGAAACTGAATAACAGTTGAGGAGCGGAAAATGATTACTCAGTTCTGTTTTTTTTTCTTGTCCGCTCTTCATCTGGTTTCCTTTTTTATTTTTTTTTCCCAGAGAAACGACCGTCGCAGCGATATTGCTCCTCTTTGCTTAAACGGATATTGGGGAGGAATCAGATAAAAATGCTATTTATTTCTCATCTCCGTGGCTTTGGTATTTGCTTCCACAAATATACACACATACACACACACACAGATAAACACATAGAACAGCAGAAAAAAAACAACAACAAACATGCTGTACGCAAATACATAAGCACTGGACATAAACACAAGTGTGTACACACATACAGCAGAGAGCAAATGTACAAAGCAAGACATGAATCTGCCTTCTGTGGCTCATATCAGTCAAGAAACCTTGTGAAAATCCTTTAGTAAAAAGTGCAAACATTAGAGAGTTTCAAGGCTCCAGAAGGTATAGATCTCTGCATGACAGCAGCTGTTCATACAGCCTCACTCCTTCAAAATAAAAGCCCCAAAACAGAACATTATAGGGAAACAGGTGAAAATAGAAATACGCAAACAGATGGGCCACAGTCCAGAGTGTTTTGTTTAGGTTAAGAATAGGGATGGGCATTTGAAGAAATCTTTTTGATCGATCATCGGGAAAATTAACGATCAATTATCGATTAATCGTTAAAGCAGAAGTAAGCGATCCGGTCATTTTGGCTAATGCTGCGTTCCAGGCAGGCTTTTGAAACCGTAAATTACAGCTTCAAGTCACAACTTACGACTTTGTAGCGTTCCAGGCAACCCACTCGTGTTTCTCCGACCTGTTTTACCTGTGAAAGTCACTATTCTATATCCAGATCGAACTGGTACGACTTCACAGGTCGGAAAATCACGAGTTACGAGTTGCCTTGAACGCACCATAACGTCTTGTCAGCAGATGGAGTTAGCAGCCCCCGCCCTCGTCAAGGATCTATTGGTCCTCGTCCCTACGTCACCACATTCAGGCGCATCCCTTGGCTGCACACACAGAGAGGACTGCCCCTTTATGCCGTTCTCTCTCCTCATTGGATAAAACTTGTAGGATACGAGAAAAGTTTTCTCCTGGGCTCAGAGCAGAGCAGAGTGACTGACAGACCCGTGTTTCAGACCAAACACTCTATAGAAGTGATTGCTGTCGGAAGATACAACTATTTAAGACTTATAGTAACACAAATATATCACTTACTTCTGCTTTAATATTCATATTCATAATTAAAAACAAAATGCGTGCGGCTATGGCGTGTGCCAGTAATCCAGGGCAGTCCCGGTGAAGGAAGAAGGTCAGACACCGTACTCGGCAGAACCACTCAAATGAAAGCAACAGCAGAGAAGCTGTTTGATGTTTGTAACTCAATCAGAACTGATCGCTCCAATGAAATACAAATGTTTTCACTTTAAAGCTCCAGTTGGTAAGCTGATGAAAGTGAAACTAAACTCTGCGACTGGGTCGGAAATTTCAAGACAATAGGCCACTCCGTCAGGTCCCTTTATGAACCTCTGCCAAGCACCCCACACACACACACACACACAGACACACACACGTGCAGGCGCACACAAAGTAAACGCACCCACAAAACCGTACGTATGTACCGTATCCATAGCAACCGGAGACTCCAAAACGATCTCATGTCTCTCTCACCATGAAACACACTCTTCTTGTGTGTGTCTGTGTGAGTGGAGGGAGGGAGGTTGACAGAGGTGAAAAGAGGGACCTGAAGGTGTATCATCTTGAAATGTCCGACCAAGTCGAGGACTTTACTTTCACTTTCGTCGGCTTACTACAACATGTAGGAGCGGCGAAAATAATACGATTACAGGCTGTAGGTGGAGCCAGAGGAGTTGGATTTGGTCCTAAATTACCCATTTAATGTCTGACTATCAGAATACAGCGACAGATCCAGCAAATATGACTGAATAATTGTTACCAACTGAAGCTTTAAACCCAGTCAGGAGTTAATGTAAAGAACAAGCCTTGGAATTTATAGAACAAGAGTCATAATCATAACAAAACACTGTAGTCGATGCATAAATGTTGTGTCACTGAAATCATATTCTTTCCTACTTATCAGTTATATCAGAAAACTGTAACCTGATAAATATAATTTATTTTGACCTCTTGTTAACCTTTTTATTTCCACAAATGTATCATTTCACTGGCTCAACTTTCTCTTTCGTCATGTTTTCCTATTTCACTATTTCAGCCATGTTTGTGTTTGTACTCAGTCACAGAGGATTTGAAATACTGGAAACAAAGCTAAGCCAGCAGTGCATTCACACTGAGCTTCTGTTTCAACCTTGTCCTGATGAATTCTCCTTCACTTGTTTGATGTCATAATGAAAACTAATGTAGTTTGCTTTGCTACATGCTTAATTAATATTTGAGTGTTGAGTCTTGAATTTCAGATTCCTTCTCTGTCTCTGCCTGTCTCTCTCTCTCCAAGTAACAACATGATTCAGATAACAAGTGTTTGGTCACTAAAACTCTGCTCTTTGGTCAAGCTCTGCAGCACCTGTGCTGACCAGTCTGACATGGCTAGAGAGGTCAATCCATTTAAGTAGCCATCGACTTAGTGACACACTGACACACACACACACACACACACACACACACAGTTCTCCAAAGGGGGGCAGTACTTGTGTGACATCTGTCAACATGCAAAATATGTTAAATCAAACTATGGGTCCTGCTGAGGGTTGAATATGAAAATAAAAACAATTTGTCAGAATATTCACAAGGAGAAACAAAGCGTCGACACTGTGCAGACTGTGATTTTAGGGAGCACAGTCGACCCCGCTGACTCGGCTGGAGGCGTCAATCCTTTTAGCAGCCAGGGGCTTTGTGTCAGAGAACCGACACCCATGGCCCACTGACATCCAAGTGACAAACAACGAGACATTTAGACTTGATGTCTAAATAAGAGACGTCCAGTAGGATGCAGGTTCTGTTTTCTGACTGAACACTGAAGCAGCTGAATCGTATGTTGGTTTTTATGCTTCTTCATTTGAAAGTACAGTATGCTAATCGGCGGCGTCAGCTGGCGATTAGAAGGAAAACCCGACCTTGACCCCCGGTGATGGAGCTGATACGGTTTCATGGTCTAAAGTCTTTTTGGCTTTGGCGTCAGTGTTGTCAGGTTAGGTCAGCAGCTCAGTCAAACACTTTGGTCCACCCTAAAACTCTAAGTGACACCAAGCACAGACACAGCTGTCCAGGGCCGGCCCCTGGCATAAACCCTCTATGTGGTTGTTCAGGGCCACAGCCGTTAGGTGGGGGGCCACATGATCAGAAAGGTACCGGGGTTCATCAAGTCATTTAAACATCCTGAGGTCTGCACGTGCAGCTATGAGCTTTATATGTAATGTGAAGTCAATATTCAGCTTCTTTTATCTCACATTTGAGACATTTGGTGAAAATAGAACGGCAGAATGACAACATTTGTGCTCAAAAAGCAATCTGACAAAATGTCATTTTAGACTTGTTTTCTACACTTATCTATTACTGTATTCATATCCTATTTCAAGCACCAAAACAGTTCATTCTCATAACTGAAGGAGTGTTTTCACAAGGGATTTGAATTTTTTTCAAAAAGCGGACCTCAAATTTCCAGCATTTGGCCTAAATTATTTCTTTCTACAGTGTTCTAGGACAAACTGGCCTCAGTGTGCTTACAGCGGAGGTTCTAATATTTAGACATAAAACACTTGAGTATTGTTACATCTGCAAGTATCTTAAAAAGATCAATGTAAGAAAAAAATGTAAAAGTCGAGAAAATGGCCTCAAACCTCAGAGGGCATAAACACGTCTGTATTCAGTTTTAACCAGTGATTTGGTGTTTGCGCTTAGAGTGCAGGGCCACAAACAAAAATCTTGTTTAGGGGCCACCAACATCCTAGGGCCGGCCCTGCAGCTGACGTCCACCCTGACACCACTTTCATCAGCAAGTTCAAGTTTTCACGAGGTGTCTAACCGTGCGTTCACACCAAACGCGATGGAAGCGATGCCATCGCCCGTAACGCGAGCATCGCGCCGCTTGACATATTTGTCACATTTTTCACCATCGCTTCATCGCTTCATCGCGCTATGATGCAACCCACCTCCCGCTATTTTCTTTCTCTCCTCAACCATGGCTGAGAAATAATAATAAATATAAATACATATGAAATATTCACAAGGAGGAAGCTGTAGGTCCTCTGACCCTCTGCAGGCATTATCTTTTTTTATTACGACCGCGGTAAAAGTACGACGTCGTGTCATAAAGCTCCGGGAAACGGCCATGGATGTATATTATTGATCTGAGGAAAACACACACAGCCCCTGGGTTGTTTTTTTTTTTTTTTACACAGCCACAGGTTCTCTGTAGGAGGGTCTGGTGAGCGAGACTACAGCCACAGTGATCTTCTCCACCATGTTTTGAAATGTGTGTCTGCAGCTGTGTCGGTGATGTGGTTGAATATCAACACTGATTGGATGTCGCGGCACAGCGTCACGCGATGTCGCTTGAAAAGTTCAAATTTTTCAACTTCAAGCGATGGACGCGATGATGCGATGGCCGCGATGGACGCGTCATCGCTTCATCGCGTCGCTCGTATCGCCCGAAACGCGCCGCCCGACGCGCCATCGCGTGTCATCGCGCCATTTACATTGACTTTTAATGGAAAGTTGTGGCGTTCATCGCGTCCATCGCGTTTGGTGTGAACGCACCGTAAGGGGGTCCTCTTGTCTGCAGGCCCCCTCTATAACTGGGGCCAGTTATCTGGCTCATGGCTATAAACTTGCAACACTTAAAGAAAACAGAGAAATGCTTAGTGGGCTGCAAGACAATGAAATGCACCAAAAAAAGTAATAAAAACAAAACTGACTTCACAAATACCTACACTATGGTCAATTCTGATGATTCTGAGTTCTGATAGCCTACTTCATAACAACAGCAGCAAACGAAGCAACAACAACAGCAACAGCAGCAGTAATAAAAGCCAGTTTCATGTCAGTTTACACCATAGATGGTAAAAAGAATGGACGTAGCATCCGTGACGTCCCCCATTGGTTTTGGGGAGTCGTTTTTGTGACTCCAACATGGCGGCCTGAACAGCTCCATGTTGGATTGGCCGGCCGAGAACCCGCCCACTGGCCTCGAAGCAGCTGTCCACGGAGCTGCTCGGACCTGTCACTCAACGTTTCTGCGCCCTGATTGGTCAGAGTTTTAACCTAATAACAGTAAAACGGTAGAGTTAAAAAAAAATTCATGGGTGACGTCACGGACGCTACGTCCATTCTTTTTACAGTCTATGGTCAGGTGCAGCGTGTGGGCGGAGCCAGCGAGCGTAAACAGGCAACCGTAAAAAGAGGCAAATTCTTTCGTATGGACAACAACGGTTTATAGACGGTATATTGAATATCTTTGGTATGGATAAGCCAAGTTACCCCATCTTAGTTACCCAGTCTGATCACTCAATTACCTTGAGGCCAATCTAAGTCGATTCTGATTGGCTGTGAAAGGCTGCAGGTAGAGGTCGGTGGAATTTTTTTTATTTTATTTTATATTTTTAATTCTTTTTAATGAAAAAATACAGAAAACATTATGATAAATAATTATTCAGTCTAATTTTTAAAGCAAAGCAGCCACAACTCAACAATTAGCCTAATTAAACCGTAGGCTACATTTGAAAAACATCAAAGCAAGGAGAAAGATGACAGAGAATCAGCTCTGCGATTAATCATTTAAAATTTGGGTTGTTTCATATCAAAGAGTTAAAGCACATGTGAAATATGTATGTGTTAAATGAGAACTGCAATTAGCCTACTGTAGCTTTTCTTTTCAACTGTTTTGCTAACCTTCCTCCTGGCCGTGTGCATTAGTTTTCAACAAAGTCAGCGAGACAGCAATCCATGGAGCAGTTAACGTTATATATCAGGTATACGATATAACAAAGTGTATACTATTTGTGTAGGCCTTATCCGTCATAAACAGGAGAATACGGGTTACGGGTTGGTTTTCGGCCAAGAGACGGTACGTCGAAGGCAGAGAGCCTCAACTCTCCCCAGAACAAGTTACAAGTTATTTATTTAAAGGGACAACGAGGAGTTTTGGAAAAGCGAAGCATTTTCACACTACATTTATGAGCCTCCGCGCGCACCGTAAAAATCTTCGACCGGCGCAAGACAGACTCATGTTTTCATTAATCAAGAATTAAAGTCAGAGGTTCAAAGAGGTTCAGTTACTGTCGTAGTTCTGACCATAAACAGCGATTCGGCGGCGTTATTCTCATAACTCGCTGCGAAAGGAAATGCTGGTCGGCTCGCCCAGCATTTCCGCCACCACTAATAATAACAAAATAACGATAGAGACAAAACGATATATTTATCGAAAATGGGCCCATTAACAAGTGTGGGTAGCGTAGATTAATCCACATTAACGTGAGACTTTTTTATAACCAAATAGAAACTCCTCGTTGTCCCTTTAACAATCACAATTACTCCAAAGCTGTTTAATTAGTTAATTAATTCATTGTTCACTCTCTGCATATTTCATTGTTGATTTCTTATCTATATTCTTATTTATATATTATAAGTTCTGCCGTAGACAGGCGCTTCTAAATCAAATGTATTATTATCATTATTATTATTATTATTAATTAAAGTAGCATAGTTAAGGTCAAAATCCTGCATAGTCCCTCTATAAAACTGTAACGGTGGTGTTTCCACTTATTTTTACATTCACAATTTTAGATTTCATATTAAGCAGTTGGGAATGTAACAACTTTGGACTAACAAGGAGATTTAACTTTTGAAAGGGGCTCCTCCCTACTCCTGTCATCATTTCCTCTTCTTATTACCAAAAGGGAAGTTGTGCTCTGAAGGACACAGTGACCAGGATTAAGTTAATTTAATGATGGCACAAACAAAAGATACAGTGAGTGGCATCAGATGTGTTTCAATGGCGTGTTTGTGAAGACCTGCCATCAGGCTGACATCCAGTCTCCGATCGGAGCCAGTTGAACTGAATCGTCACCTTGGTCTTTCAGTTTGTTTTCCTGTTTTCCTGTAGGCGTTAGAGAACCTTGAAAACATCTCTGTAGTGATATGAAGGTCGGGACCAAACAACCACACGTCTTATTTTCGTATTTTCCTCTTTGGCCTCACAACATCATCTCACCTTCTTTCATCAGATCACATATATTGCAGGTCTCCCAAAGTTTTTTAAACCAATTTTTGAAAAGAGAAGAAACTCAGAGAAAACTAACATCTCTGCCCTGTGGTTGTTTTCTCCACCAAACCAGACAAGTAACAAGAAACATGGTCACAGTTTCTCCCTCCTGAGTTACAGCAGTAAATATGGACCAGAAGTGATTTTTTTTCTTCACATTTTTGAGTCTGTGTTGTCGAGGGCATATTTGTGGCAGCAGTAGTAGTAGCTTTAAACAACAATACAGTGGGATCTTGACATCACTGAGGAATAAAACACTGATGAAAATTAAAAAAAAAATTTTAAGACATAAGAAAACAAAAACAGCAATAAAATGCAATAAGCAATACAAAAAAAAAATGTAAGCACAGCAGACAGTCCTAACTCCTATTGTAGCAGGTGGCCATATGTAAACAATTAAAACAATCAAGAATGGAGTATCTGACACACAAGCATTAAAGGGAGAGTACCATTTTTTTTTAAAGTGGGGTTGTATGATCTACAAATAGCCCCTAAGTACTTTAAAGGACAATTCCAGGCGAATTCAACTCGGGGGTATATTTTCATATCATTTTAGGTCTAAAAGAATGAATCTGAAGATTTTCAGTTTAATCGCTCCTGTTTTGCGGTAGTTGTGTCTGTCCCCGCATCGCCACGGCAGCAATGAATGGGAGTGGATGTAAGTTCTGCTGTTTAGGCTGTTTCCATCCCTCAAAGCCACAGACAGCGTCAGATGGAGACTCAAACATGCAGCCAGAAGTTTATTTACTTCAACAAGCCGACATGTTTGTAAAACTAGATCTAATTCAAAGTCTCCCGGAGTCTCGTGCGAGACCCAGTTGCCGTGCTCGGTGTGTTCAGGTGCAGTGGGAAAAGCTACCGTTTGTGTCATAAACACAGGAATATCAACTCTTTACTTGCTTCAAGTAAAAAAAACTTCTCGGCGCATGTTTGAGTCGCCACCTGACGCTGTCTGTGGAAAAAAATGTACACTTGAAGCAAGTAAAGAGTTGATATTCCTGTGTTTATGACACAAGCGGTAGCTCCCACTGCACCTGAACACACCAGCACGGCAACTGGGTCTCGCGCGAGACTCCGGGAGACTTTGAATTAGATCTAGTTTTACAAACATGTCGGCTTGTTGAAGTAAATAAACTTCTCGGTGCATGTTTGAGTCGCCATCTGACGCTGTCTGTGGAAAAAAATTGCGTCTTTGAGGGCTGTAAACAGCCTAAACAGCGGAACTTACATCCACTCCCATTCATTGCTGCCGTGGCGATGCGGGGACAGACACAACTACCGCAAAACAGGAGACATTAAACTGAAAATCTTCAGATTCATTCTTTTAGACCTAAAATGATATGAAAATACACCCCTGAGTTGAATTCGCCTGGAATTGTCCTTTAATTGCAGTAGAAGACTCTCTGCACTCCTCCCGTTAGCAACGCCAGCCCATAATAGCCCTGCCCAGAGATTTACAACATACATTGTTGTGAATGGACCCAAAGAAACGGCCTATTTTCGCGGCCTAAAAGAGGTTTTACGTGAAAAAAATTACACAGTTCCATTGTTCACTATAATATAATATTTTCCAGCCCCTCAAAGTGCAGGAGAAACACAGTTTTTATTTGGACCTAACGAACTCACGTATCCCTCCGCCCAGGGTTAGCGCCCGCCGATCAGCAGTTGGTTCGGTCCAAATAAAAACTGTGTTTTTCCTGCACTTTGAAGGGCTGGAAAAAATTATATTATAGTGAACAATGGAACTGTGTATTTTTTTTTCAGGTAAAACCTCTTTTAGGCCGTGAAAATAGGCCGTTTCTTTGGGTCCATTCACAACTCTGTATGTTGTAAATCTCTGGGCAGGGCTATTATGGGCTGGCGTTGCTAACGGGAGGAGTGCAGAGAGTCTTCTACTGCAATTAAAGTACTTAGGGGCTATTTGTAGATCATACAATCCCACTTTTAAAAAAATGCTACTATCCCTTTAAATCATGATCACATTGCAGCAAACACATGGTGTAGTGGAAAATCTGTGAATATTCCCCAAGCTCACGTTCCTGAGAACTTCATTTTCTCTGAGAAGGCTTTAGACGACTTCATGGACACTCTACATTGTCTGTGACGGTGGTGTCAGAGGTCAGCAACACAGCCACCGCCACGCAGAAGCAATAAGAGAATGTTTTTCTTTTCTTTTCAGCAGCAGCCGCCATTTCATATAAAGAATAAGAGAAAGTTCACCCCTGATACATACCCCCTCCGCCCCCCCACATACACACTGAGGGTGATGCATGACACTCAGGGTTAATGGGGTTCAGGTGCTACTTGTTGTCTCATGGAGCCATTCCTCTTCTCAATAGGCTCTTTGACCGGTGCTCTGCCCTGTTTTCAGTGACCACATTCACAGTCAACATACTGGATAATACACTCAGCTCTGAGAAATGTTTTTTAATAATGTTTCTTCCTCCACCAACACTGAAAAGGAAATGGAAAGTTTCCCTCTAAAGGGAGATGCCTATCACGACAGACATAACAAGTGGTTTGTGGATAGAAAGTTATGAAGCACTGGAACGTTCCTGCTCACAATAACTTTCAAAACACACGGTGCACTTTTATTCCCACATCATTCAGCTGTGAGGCTGAAGCAAAATTAGAGTCACTAATGTTTACTGCCATAGTTTGTTGTGATGAAGCACAAACAATCGGGGAGGAGGACAAAATGAATGAAGAGGAAAAAACACAGAAAGAAGAAAATATGCAGAGCTGATCTTGTATGGCTCAACTCACTGCCACTTCAGAAATCACACGCAAAGTCACAAGTATGCAACAAATTTCAGAAAACGGCTTCATCAGTTTGACAATGTGTCCATTAAAAGCTCACAACACAACAGAAGTCTTTGGACACATATGTGATGGAACTCACTAAGGACTAATGTTAGACTAACATATTAGCAATATGTTGACGTTATTGTAATCCAAATTAATTCACCTGGTTTTCAAGCTTTGGTAACCATCTTCAGAACCTCTTGAATCAAGAAGCTAAAGGACCCCATCCAGGTCCATCACTTTTTTGTGTACCTGAAAAAACTTCTGTTGTGTTGTGAGTCTCTGCAGCTCATGTGCTGTGAAATTCATGAAGTAGTTTTCTGAATTTGTAGCATGTTTGTGTCTTCTCAGGCCTGTATACTGCTACCAAGTGAAGTCTATCTGTATGTATTTATCTATCTGAGATACTACCACCTATATTCATCTCATTCTAATGAGGAATGTATTTTTTGTTTTCAATAAAACTGCAAAAAAAAAAGAAAAAAAGAAGTAGATTTTAAACTGCATGGGAGACGTGGGTTCTGTGGTGGCTCACCCAGTAATCTTCCTCTCACTTTCCCCCCAACTTTCCTGTCACTCTCTGACTGTGACTATCAAATTAAAGCTAAGAACCCCCCACCCCACCCAAAATGAATTAAAAAATAAATAGATAAAACAAATTGCATGAGATGGATTATCTTGGTCTCTCTGAGCTGAACTGATCAATTAAACATGGCTGGTGTCACACCTGCACCTCCGGGTGCAGTCACACTGGTCATGAGGGTGTTGTACAGCCAGAGGTCAAAGATTTCTTTAAATTCAGCCGTCTTTATCTGCAGGTTTTACAGGATCATGACGAAGCAGAAATCTTCAGTCAAAGTACAAACAGACATAAAGTATCAAGACCGTGCTTTCATTTTTCACTTGATGTGTGAGCTAATGGAGGAAATCTCTGCTTGTCTGATGTGATGCCCAGGACACTAATCATTTGAATGATGCCAAACACAAGAAATAAAAAGAAAGAAAAACAAATGTGTTGTGTGATTTAATCATTTTCCTCATTGATCATCTGTTAATGAATTTAGCAGATGGTTACTGCAGCTCTCTGCACCGAGGCTCTGCCCACTTAGATCTCTGAACGCCCTGTTGTCATTGGAGGCTAATCCCATTAGCAAGCGGAGAAATTAAGTCTTTCACAGACTGAGAAACTATTTATTCACCACACACAAACACTTAAATATTTAAGTCAGCTGTAACACTTTAATCATCTGATTATGAGTGCACTACAGATATCAGTTCTCCTTATTGTTTCCTTTCATCAGCTACTGTCCTACAGCAGGTGAGAGAAAGTTAGAGACTTTATCTGCGAGTTAGATTCAGGTGACAAACAGGTGAACTCTGCTATTCTAAGGTTGTGTTTTATTGTGAGAACATCTTCAGACATCTTTAGACATGTTGGTTTGTTGTTGATGAGTCACTAGTGGATGAAGCCCCGCCCCCTCTGGCCCTGTCACAGCAGGTCAATCTCATTAACTTAGTGACACCGTGTGATCAACAGGTCAGTCTAAACTCACCACTCAGGAGACATGGAGAAGATGAGAAAGTCTGACATCAATGTATTTATACTCTTTCAACTGCATTTTATGTGATTATCACTAATATCTCCGTCTTTACTTTAATTTCTTGTGTGTGCTGTTCATGTCCCAGTGAAATCCTCTTTGTTTCGGTGAAGAAGCTCAGCCACTTTATCTGTGCCCGATGAGGTCTGGGCAGCAGCAGCCAGTCCATTAAGCCTGTCCTGTGTAGACAACAGTGTGGCCGGGCGCGGCTGGTCAATCCTTCTGCTGACTGGAGAATTAGTGTCAGTGAAAAGTTCTTAGACAGGAGGATAATTAACACTGAGACTGAGACAAGCCGTAAAAGTAAGTTAATGTGATGATTGTGAGAGTTCTACTAACACAACATTGTTGTATGGTTTTGAGATGAAGTGATTTTAATGAAAAGAAAAAGTGAGATATGTGGTCATTATTTGTTCACGTCCTCAGGATATTAGCATTAATCAATAAATGATTCTGTAGGGGAGGAGAGGAGTTGATTTGACATGATGATGTATGTCACTACTTTCAGCTCAGGTCGTTGCTTTGAGTCTAGCTTATTATTCTGGCTCTATTACATCACTGCATGTGTATTTACTATTTATAGCTGATCATGTATAAGCTTTGTCGTGCTGTCACTGTAAATTTGTATCTTTACACTTTATGTATTTGGATTAAACTAATATCTAGAGCTGGTCACAGTGAGGGGGCAGGCGGAGTCAGACTGGGAGGGGTGGGAGGTGGGGGAAATCCGCTCTTACCCCCTGGAGGAGGAGCAGGTAACACTGTCTGACCCTGTGTCTGTGGAGCATCATCTGACTGCAGCGACACCGGCTGTCAGCAAGACGACACTGTTTGTTTGTTTGTTTGTTTGTTTGTTTGTTTGTTTAAAGGACAACTTAAATAACTTGTGGAGCTGATGAGGTTATAAAACAACTTCAGGTCAAGAAAGGTGTCAGGCATCTACAGATAACCTGTTGTCTGCAGGACTGAACATTCGACTGCTCCACCTTATCATTACCATTATTAAAACAGAATATCAGAGTGTCGTGTGGCTCTGCAGTTAGAAACTAAAATTTAGACTCACTTAAATCTTGCTAATAAGTCATTGACCAGGAACCAGTCAAACAGCAGTGACTGACAGCAACTACTGACTGTTTGAGCAATAACAATAAAAAGCTACAATAAATAAATAGAGCTACAAGTGCCACGCAAGAGCTGTAATTATGTCCGTTGATTACAGGTACAGATTACCCAGCCGCCCCACACAGACTGTCACATTGTAGGTTAATCCCTTTAATGGCTCTGGCTCTAAAGAGCAGTATCACACCCCCACCCAATCCCCATTCAGGGGCCATCCCCACCCCCACGACACCCATCCACCGCCCGATGTTCAGCTGGTATTACTGTAATATCAGCCACTTGTTATAGAGTTCAGCTCAGACACAGATTCATCTGCAGGAAATATCAATATTATTATCTCTTAACTTTGGTTTTCCTCTCCTTCATGTGTTCACTAACAGACTGAGACCACGGTGAGTTTACAGTGACGTCACAGTGAGCAGTGCTGTGCATGAAGGAACAGACAGTTTATAGATGGTACAGACTCATCTATTAATGCTGAAGAGTTTGTTTGAGCATTTGAAGTAGTTTTATGATCAAACAAGTGAAAACTCAGATGGAAAAATCACATGTTTTATTACACTGTGCCATTGGATATTTCTGTATTATAGCTTCACTGCAACTTCTTATTTACTTTCAGCAGAACATGACTCATTGTTTATGTGGTAAATTATATTCTCAGTCTAAATAAGGCTTTGGTATTACAGTAAATGTAACTCATGTATGGGAACAAATGAATGTGAACCAGTTCCTTTTCATTTGTATGAACATTGAACCCATTATTTTTTAAGTGTTAACTGCCACAATACAGTATGGCTTTGAGTTGACAGTGAGGTCATGGCAAAGTTTCCTACGTATATTTAGATGAGGGATTGACAGCAAGTCGCTGGTTAACTGGACACTCGTGTTCTGCTGCCAGATCAGGGATTTGTTGGCATAGAAAAAAACCCACGTCTAATTCAAGTCCTGCTAACTTTAGAGAGCTTAATGAACCTCTCAGCACCGTTGGACAGAATGAATGACAGACACATTCTCATGTGTAACCAACTGCATGAGGTTCGCTTACGTAAAGGAGATAAGCTATGGTGTTTACAGGTGTCAAAGGCGACCTCTGCTTTGTCCTTGTGCCTCCAGAGGTCAGACCGCTGACCTCTTCACCAACATGTGGATTAGTGATGTGCAGATCGATACTGAAATATCGATACTTCCGATACCAGGTCTGTGTGCTCTAGAATCGATACTCAAATGAAAATATCGATACTTTTGATACTTAAGTCATTTGTGGTTATGCATATCACAGTGAAACACAGTGGAAAGTAACTAAACTATTGAGATCTGGTCTAAATGACACGCGGTTGGTAGGAACTACTTTTTCTTCCACCCGGGTAAGTGCGTAACGCGTAAGCTGCTCACAAAGTCAGTCTGTGTAGAGTCGATGGCGGAGCGGAAAGGAGTCAGGTGTGGAGCTATTTCAGTGCCACAAACAGTGAAGCCGAAGTCTGTAATATCTGTGGGAAACTTATAAACAATATTATAAATAAATAAAATTATACCTATATGTTCTTTTTTTGTGTTTTAAACACTATTTCCGGCCATATTCTAAACGAGGCCACTACCTCAATATAGTTCAGAGTTTAAAATAAATTTGTTACTCTTAAGTCTTGCATCCTTAGGAAGTTATGACTTACTTTTTATTTTATTTTATTAGATTTACCAGGCACATTAGGTGCATTTGCACAAAGTATCGGTATCGGATCGGTATCGCCGATACCAGCCTGAATTTTACTCAGTATCGGATCGGAAAGGACATTTGTGGTATCGAACATCACTAATGTGGATTGGGACTCCAGTGTGGTTTTACAGGAAGCTCCATTCGACACGTCCTGTGTATGTGTGTGTGTGTGTCATGGGAAGTGAATCCTCTTTTCCGTGTCACATAGAAGAGGAGGCGACATGTCGTTGTCAGGAGTTACACTAAGCCAGTGGAGGATGTGAAGGTGTCTAAACCCGTTAACCACAGAGGGACGCGTGCCAGCGATTTACATAAGCCATTATGACAGGGAGATGTGGAGACACTAATGGGACAAGGAGCCGCTACTCTGGTCATTAAACACTAATTAGCAAAAGTGTCAAGGGCTGCAGGTTTAACAATGTAAACACTATTACCTAATACTACCTATAGATGTCTTCAAATGTCAGATAGAGATTAATGTTGAGGATAATGAAGAGGATAAATAAAGTATATACAAGAGAAAAAAGAAGAGAAATCGCATCTGAAAAAAGTGTTAAAAAGGAAAAAAGAAGGTCAAAGATAAACGGTTAGTTCAGGTAAAATTGGAAGAAACTGTTGAGAGCAGAAAGGGTGAAAGAGGAATGAGGACAACAAGATGCTGCGGTGAATGAGGAGAAGCTTTTGACATGAGGAGAGGAAGAGAAGAGCAGCAAGAAGAGGGGGAGGTGAGAGGATAAAGATGGTGGAGGAAAAGAGACAAAAAGAGAGGAGAGAAGCTGAAGTGTCTCTGTGAATAACGGAGAAAAGTGCAGATGGTTACAGGAGGGAAGGAAGGAGAGGAGCTGCGGAGATGGAAAGGAGAGGAAGAAGGGAGGAAAAGAGGAGGAAAGGCTGCAGAGCGTGGAGGTGCGGGAGAAGAGGAGTGGAGTGTGGAGGTGGCACAGATTGGAGGAGGAGGATGTTCAAAGAGTGTGTCTAAGTGAGCTCCCCATGGTTGGTTTTCCTCTTTATCGCCCGGCACTCCAAGACCTCTTCAGAGAGGGAGAGGGAGGGAGGGAGGGAGGGAGAGGCAGGCAGTCCTTCGTCTGGGTAATCCTCTCCACCAATACTAATCCCTGCTCTCTCACTCACACACACACTTCACACTTTTCCCATCAGTGTGTGTGTGTGTTAGTGTGTGTGTGTGTGTGTGTCTGGTTTGACACACATTATACGACCAAAAGTATGTGGACACCCAGACATCACATGAAGTTGTGTGTGATTATTTATTCATCATCACAAACATTAACACACTAATTGGAGCTCTGGTTAATATTTCTGATATTATCAGTTTTATATTATTCAACAATAAACCTTCATCATGTCAGTTTGTTACATAAAAATCTATAAATAATAATAATAATAATAATAATAACAATAATAACAATAATAATAAAAAAATGACATTTTCAGATTTTTATCACAAAAAATAAATAAACTTAGAAACATTCCATATTTTATGTTTATATTAAAGGTCCATACAGTATAAAAGTAAATGTCCATGTGTGTGATTATAAAGCAGGTGATGCCTTGCTTAATGGAACCTGGCAGGGGTGTGTGTGTGTGTGTGTGTGTGTGTGTGTGTGTGTGTGCGTGTTTCTGTTTTAGAAGGTCAGTAGAGCATTTCTCTCTCTCTATCTCTCTGCCTCCCCTCTCTTTCTCTCTCTCTCAGCCCCCTGCAGACATTAATTATTACACACACCCACACACACACATGCACGCACATAATCACACACACACACACACACACATTTGATGCTACAAACAAGGTAGATGTTCATGCAAACACACGCACAAACACACGCACAAACACACGCACACACACACACACACGCTGCCACCTCCATGGCTAAGCAGATAAAGGATTAGTGGTTGATCCTGTTTGAGCCAGGCTGTTTGGCTGAGCTGACTTTCACACTACCAACACACACACACACACACACACACACACACACACACAACCCCAGGGCACTTGCAGACAATGTCTTAGCTCTGACATATTTATGGAAACACACAAACTCGCATGGTCACACACACATTTAGCCCAGGCTGTGACACACACAGAGTATAGAGTTATAAATGGACAAACCAAAAGGTGTTAACAGACATGCAGCGTGATAATCTGTGTCCTCAGGTCACAGCAGGTTATCGGTGGGAGTTACAAACATATGAATGACTAAAACTGACCACGGACTGACATCACATGACCTGACACGCATCACAATTTTGGTGAATTGAGTTCTACGTACGTAACCAACGATCACCTGATGACGCTAGTCCAGCAAAACTCACTCATCATATTCCAACTCCTTCAATTTTAATCTGTGAAGCTGCTTGGAAACTGTCATTTCGAGGCTGATGTCCATAAACCTGCTCAGACACAGTCGCTACAGCAGAGGCCACACACAGGAGATATCTCTGGGATGGGTTTAGTCAAAAAAAATACTAAGCAAATACGAAGCTTTGGAGGTTATAGGAGGACAGAGAACAGAGCTCAGTGCAGGTTTCTCAGAGAGATATAAACCGAAACAAAACTTATTACAAACCTCCACCAAGTTGAAACAATATTTTCCATTACAGAAGGTGATAAAAAATTATTTCTATCACAGGTTGAACATATGAGCCACATTTAGACCATAAAGTACTTTCCCTCAGGAACTAGAACGTTACTGTTGCCCATTGTCATCTGCGTTTCATGCAATTGGGCAAGATTATGTGGAACAGCAATGGTGGTAAATGCAACTATATTGACGGTCAACCATCCACTGCTCTGAGCAGTTTAGAGCATCCAGGTCTTCAGCTGTGGGAGGAGGCAGCAGCACCTGGAGGAAACCTGCAAGGCATGAATGACTGCATCTGAAGAGACCCTGCCCTCCTGCACAGGGCCGTTGCTAGGAATTCTGGGCCCCCTTAAAGAATACTAAAGTGGGCCCCTCCCCCTAACTTTTCCTTTTTTTTTTTCTTAGACTACGTATGTATTATCGTTTTTTATTCAGCCTTCTTTGTTTTGATGCTAATGCAGCATTACACTGCAAAAACTCAAGTATCTTAGCAAGAATATTTGTCTTATTTCTAGTCAAAATGTCATTTCTAGTCAAAACAAATCTCATTCTACTTAAAATAAGACTCATCATATTAAAAGTAGCTTGTTTTTAGACACTTTTTACTTCTTTCAAGCAGATTTTCACTTGGAATAAGTAGAAAAAATCTGATAGTGGAGCAAGTTTTTCTTCCTTATTACAAGCACAAAAAACTTACTTTCACTGGCAGATTTTTCTATTTATTGTGAATTTAAGGGAAAATGATCTAAAAACAAGTTGATTTTTAGGTAATGAGTCTTATTTTAAGTGGAAAGAGATTAGTTTTGACTAGAAATGAGACATTTGGACAAGAAATAAGACAGATATTCTTGGAAAGATGTTGTACTATAGTCAGGGTCTTATGCAGAATAAATTTGTCATACAAAGATTAGACTACTGGGGTTTTTTGTGGGCCCTACTGAGTGCTGGGCCCCTAGAGTTATCATCACCTTTCTCCCCTATACAACGGCCCTGCTCCTGCATGGAGGCTACAACTGCTCTGCTATCAGTCAGATATGTCAAAACACATTAAAAAACTGCACTTTTCATGAAAACAACTTTGATTTAAATGTAGCAACTCAACACAAGAACATGTGAGACCTACTGGACTCAGGACTGAGATGAGACAGATAATATAGAAAGTTGACAGAAACACTCCTCCCCACCTCCCCCTCCTCCTCCACCCCCCCCCCCCCCCCCCCCTTTCCTCATTGACTGAGCCGCCTGCCAATAAGCATGAGAGGTAATTTACTCCATTGGAAAAGAATCAGGGGGGGGGCAGCACATATCAAATTGCTTGTTCAGCTTAAAACCTTCTTAAACTTTTTAATTTAATCATGCTTTTCCTCCCCCGGCATCAGTGGCAGAGGGAGGGGGTGTGTGAACTCTCCCACCTTACCATTATGCTACAGATTTTTATTAAGAAAGGAGGACAGGGACGACCAGTGTCTGATTCCCTCATTTAGATTTTACTTCTAAAATGCCAACTTTCTTTTTTAGTTTTCAATTATTTTTTTCCATGAAATTACAAAGAATGAGTTAAAAGGGGTTTTTAATAAAAAAAGGCTGGATTTTTCTTTCTTTCTTATTCTCTTGGTTTCTAGAGACGTGAGGCAAGTTTCATGGCAACACAAAGGAGTTCATGCAGAAAAGAGAAGAAGGAGAGGGAGGGAGGAATAGCAGAGGCTCCAGTTACATTTTAACAGACAAACAAATGGAAGCTGGAAATGTTGTAACCTAATCACAATTATACAGGGGGGAGCCACATGGGGCTGAATGATAATTAGCGGAGTGTGTCGGCTTTAAAAAACCACTCCGACAGCCACTGTGTTTCTGAGGAAACCAGCACTGGAATCATCTCAATCGACCACATGAGCCACAGGGAAACATTAGACGGAGCAGGTCAAGACTCAGGTTAATGCAGCTTCACATCCAGAAACTGAGAGCATTCTGCTCTGTGACCATCATGAACAACGATTAACACAGAAACACTGATGGGAGCAGCAGCACTTTGTTGCTGTTGTGGCCACCCCTTCCTCCCCCAATCACTGATGACACAACAGGTGATTTCCCTCGGTTTTTGCAGGTGAACTCACACAATTGGAGTGGAGCTCAGCCCAGACAGCGGGGGATTTTAAAACGCTGACTGATTATAAATCTGGTCTCATCATCACACAGAGAGAAATTAAACTGATTATCTTCGCTCTGATCTGAGACATGCTCACACCACAGGGTTTAAAGATATTGGATGTATGGATTAAGATGATCCTGCCTGAGAGATCAATGTAACATGTCACACCTTGTCAGCTTGTCTCACCGGAAAGTGGAGGTAAATAAACGTCTGTGATGTTTGGTCTTCAGAGGGAAGTGGAGATGAGATTTAAACAGTTAATTTTAAAATCTGTGAACCTCAGAGATGGTTGAACTTGTGTCTCCATGGTGACATACATTCTGTCGAAAGATGAGTTAGGAGGTTATTAGATGCTGCATGTCATTCCCCCTCTCTGCCTCCCCATTTGTGTGTCTTTTAGTTCATAGTGAATAATAGCATCAGGGCCGTTTCTAGGAATTCTGGGCCCCCTGAAAGAATACTAAAGTGGGCCCCTACCCCTGACTTTTCCACTTTTTCTTAGACTACGTATGTATTATAATTTTTTTATTAATAGTTAGTTTCGTTTATTTATTGCTCGGTTCATGTTACTTTCAGTTTGTCTTTGTATGTATGAATGTGTTTGTATATGTTTTCATATGTATATGACTATTCAGGGGTTAACACATGGGATGCCGTCGGAAAGCAAGTGTTAAAAAAAAAAGAAATTAGTCCAAGTAGTCAGAGAGAGCTCCGCCAGTCTCTTTATTGTTAATGGACAGGAGCCAAAAAAAGGGAATTTGATTTTGATTATTGATGATGATTTGATCAGATCTGATCCAGGAATATTTTGTTTTGAGTCCGCCTCCCTCGCACACCCTATGCGTATTGAAAGTACAGTAAATTTATCGGTCCAAGGGCGGAGTTAAAAACATTTTGTTGTCAAGGTAACGTGTCGTGAGAGTGTGTAAGTGCTGTTCCATTCATGTTTACAGCATCTGGACCCTCACACACTCTCACACTCTGTCACTTAGAGCTGACGTCACTTTAGTCAGTGAGGGTTCAGGGCCTGAGTCTTTAGGGGGCGGATTGGAATTGGGGGGTCCTGTCTGAATTTGTGCTGCATCTGGCTGTGTGGTCTATAGCTTCAGTTGTTTCAGTGATGCGCAATGGCTGCGTGCGTGCGTGCGTAAAAGAGAAATGAGAGGCAGAGAGAGAGAGAGAGAGAGAGAGAGAGAGAGAGAGAGAGAGAGCTAACGCCGGTGCACTATGCGGTGCCTATGTGAAAACGTGCTCCTTTGGTTGTTTTGGTATAACACATGGGTTAGCATGTTGATTGTTGACAGAAAACTGATGTCATCATCAGGTATTTACGTTGTATTTAGATGTTGACAGAAAGTGACCCCCGCATTCACTGACTGACCCGACAGTTAGATGTGCTCTGACGCAGACTCTGCTCCGGAGCATTCTCTGTTCAATTTGTTTGGACTTGATATGAATTAAACATGAATTAAAATTGAATGCTATTGAATATGGCATTATTATAATTTAAAAAAATAAATAAAGTGACCGGTAAAAATAGATTATGACGGAATTTTTATGACCCCGTCAGTCAAAATGACCGGCGACGAAAAAGTCTAGCGCAACCTCTGATGACTATATAGAGAGATAAAGACTAGTAATCATATGTTAGAATACATCTATATGTATATAAACATAAATATAAGAATATATTAGAATAAATCCAGTTAAATAACTCATAAATTAACTTACTGTATAGATTATAATGACTAGATAACTTGATAGATAATTTATGAATAAGGGGTGGGAGTAAATAAGTTTGACTTCTTCCCACTCCTTTTCGGATATGAAACAAACAAATAAACAAACAAAACAAAAACAAAAAATCAAATTACCTTTATTTTCAATTATTTTATTTTATTTTTTTATTATATATATATATATTTTTTTTTTTTGTTTTGTTTTGTTTTGTTCATATGTTGTTTTTGCAAAGTTTTTATATGTTATGTCTGTCCATTTCTGTATTATGTTTTATTTTCCGAAATAAACTTAAACTAACTAACTAACTAAATTTAGCCTACTTTGTTTTGATGCTAATGCAGCATTACCATGAGTATTAGTCAGGGTCTTATGCAGAATAAATCAGTCATACAAAGATTAGACTACTGGGGTTTTTTGTGGGCCCTACTGTAGACCCCCCTATAGAATTATCATCACCTTTCTCCCCTATACAACGGCCCTGAGTAGCATCAGTATCATCATTTGTCCAAAGACCCAGGATTCAACCTCAGCCCCAGCTCAGCACACACCACTGCCTGTTCACAAACTGTACAAAAAGCCCCTTGTTACACTGAGAGTGTGTGCCTGCTGTACTGATCCCCTCTGCTGTCATTCATCATAACACACTCGACCTGAAAATAATTCCTCATTTTGTGTGTGATGATATTGGTGAGGTTACTGCTCAGCTGGTTCAAGATCTGGAGACTGTGAACATCTATGTGGTTGTTGACCACATTGTCCTGCTTTGATTTTCAGTTTGTACAGAAAACATCTGCTTGGGGCATTGAGAAGATGTTCTTCAAATTAATACCTGACACAACCATTAACACCATCACATGGTTGCCCATCCTCCTCCAACTGGGACTTTTACTTCTACAGAAGTTCATCCACATTGAGAATCAGTGCCAGCAGCTTGTTATTTATCAGGCCAAACACCTGGTGTGTGCACAGTGGTGGACAGATCATTTTCTGACTTCTGAATCATCCGCTGTTTGTTGTCATCGCACTACTACTACAGAACAGAGAATGTGGAGCGATGCTGTGTGATGTGATGAAGCGTCTGTCACTGTTTTTATTAGATGACTGATCTATTTTTATCAAAACAGAAGCTTTTAATTTCATGCCCATACTAAAGCAGAGGTGTCGTCGGTGCAGCTGTAATGTGATTTTCATCAGGCATAACTCCCTTTGTCCTTAAGTCCCTTTTAGTAATTTCATGGCCCCTTAGGAACTCACTTGAAAAGTCATATGTGGTGTTGCAAAGCCACTTAAGCTCTCTCACTGAGGAAATAAATAAAAGAGGTTGATGTGGTTGGCTGAGGGGAAAAGGTTGACTTGATAAAATAAAGGAGGACTGAGGAAAACTGATGGAAGTCAATGTTTTGAACAGAACTTGATGTCTTGGCACCGGCTCATTCTGCTGTATACAAAACATTAATTTCATGCTGCCACTCACTGTGTTACAGCTTCACTAATGCTCCACCAAGAGCCTGAGAAGCAGGAAAAAACATGGAAACTTCCTGGAGATAAATCTGACTGGTGATTTATTTATATTTTCTTGTCATGTTTGCCTGTGTGGAAACTTACACAGATTTAATGTTTCATATAACATCATGAACCACAGAGAGAATAAAGATGGATGTGTCTCTGTGTGACACCACCCGCAGGTTTCCTGCAGCTCAGACTGAGCTGCTCCACTGTCACCATCTTGGCAGTATCTGACTCTACCCCGCAGTGTTTGACTCCAAACCTTTTAAACTAAACCAAAACAAACCTGGTTAATACAATGTAAACAGCTGAGTTCTATTCACTATAGTCACCATGGAGGAAAATAGCTGGCTCGCAGGTTTCAGCTGCTTTTTCATTCATATCACATCACTTTTCATTCACGAGTTGTATTTTTCTTCTTGTGAAATGAGGCTGGGGAGACCGAAGGGTTGGGGGGGGGGGGTGAGACAGCTGGAGAGCATGACTAATAATGAAATGTTTTTTTCCTCTTTTTTTTAAAAAAAATCTCGGTTCCAGCGACAATGGATCTCCTCTATGACCTCCATTTTAATGTAGATAATTGTCATTTTTGAAATGCACAGAAGTTCCAAATTAATGAGTGTGACAAGACTCCACCAAAGAGTATCAATTGAACACACACACACACACACACACTCTCTCCCTGTGTGTTTATGCCCTGATGTGCCCTGTTAGAGGTTGTCAGTGTGTGACTGGAGCCGCCTGCTCAGTAGATTAACACTAACTCGATTAGCTCACATCTGATCTGGCGCTTAAAACTAGATCACACCTGCAGGCTCGCTGTGTGTGTGTGAATGAGAGAGAGAGAGAGAATCATATAGTAGGCTATACTACAGGTTTGGAAGAAATGTCGTTTTTTTTCAACATTGTGAAACAAGATGAAGTAGTAACACTCTGTCTGTGTCTGCGACGTTTTCTTGACCACAGGTTTATTAGTTTGTAGTTTTATTTCAGTCTTTGGTGGTCATGTTCAATTCTGAACTCTGATTCACTCTGTGCTGCACCAGGTGTTTTCTTCAGGGCTCATTTAGGGTCAGTATCTACTGACGTTGTTTCTAACTGTTTGATGCCCCAAACCCCCAACCACCATTTTCACTATTACGGTAACACCCCTTCTGCAATTTCCTTTAAAAGTCATTTGTCTTTGTCATTGTGTTCTGACCTTAATCATTACAATTCTAAGTGAACTTTATTGGCATATAGATCAAACAACAGAAGTGCACATTAAAGTGATGTTGTGTTTGTCCTGCAGCTGTATTTAAACATAAATATAAATGCACAACATAAACAGACATAAATAGATGACTAAGACATAAGAGCCCTGATCGATGCTCCTTCACACCTGAAGCTTCACTGTTCACATGACCGCTTCATTCAGCCTGCGTCGTCATCCCGGGGGAGAAAGCCAGCTGATTAACTTATCTGCAGGTTTTTAAAGATTTATCGCTGGTTGGTTTAATTATTTTTAGGGGATAAATGTTGGTCTCGTTGATAAACTCTAACAACTGGCAGCCACATTAGTTTGTTTGAATGAACAGTGAAACTTCAGGTGTGAACAGGGGTCGTTTGGATAAACTGACCACTGACTGGGGATCTAAATTGTTACTTTCTCGCAACATAAAGTGACACATAAACAATACTACTACAATCAGGGCCGTTGTATAGGGGAGAAAGGTGATGATAACTCTAGGGGCCCAGCGCCCAGTGGGGCCCATAAAAAACCCCAGTAGTCTAATCTTTGTATGACTGATTTATTCTGCGTAAGACCCTGACTAATACTCATAGTACACTGTAAAAACTCAACATCTTTCCAAGAATATTTGTCTTATTTCTTGTCCAAATGTCTAATTTCTAGTCAAAACTAATCTCTTTCCACTTCTGACATCTGCCAGTGAAAGTAAGTTTTTTGTGCTTGTAATAAGGAAGAAAAACTTGCTCCACTATCAGATTTTTTCTACTTATTTCAAGTGAAAATCTGCTTGAAAGAAGTAAAAAGTGTCTAAAAACAAGCTGCTTTTAATATGATGAGTCTTATTTTAAGTAGAATGAGATTTGTTTTGACTAGAAATTACATTTTGACTAGAAATAAGACAAATATTCTTGTTAAGATACTTGAGTTTTTGCAGTGTAATGCTGCATTAGCATTAAAACAAAGAAGGCTAAATAAAAAACGATAATACATACGTAGTCTAAGAAAAAAAAAGGAAAAGTTAGGGGGAGGGGCCCACTTTAGTATTCTTTAAGGGGGCCCAGAATTCCTAGCAACGGCCCTGGCTACAATAGCTTTGCTGTCGGCCACTGACGTCACTCTCCTGCGCAACTTGGGATTGCTAATTCATTTTGAATTATGGAACACTTTTTGCGGGGCGAGCATGAAAACGAAAAAGCAATTCTCCGTTTGGTTTTTCTTTTTAATTATGTCATAAAATGTGCAACCTAAAGAAAATGAAAATGTAGTTTGGATGATTTCTTATGAGTTATATTTATGAGTCAAATAATGCAGCTATGACCTTGAAATGAAAAAGCCTTTCTTCTGCTGATGCATTTTAATTTTCAAATTTGACATTTCAAATTGAATTTTGGTACCTTTTTGGATATCTTCTCGAATGTTTTGAAAATTAAATCTTAAATGTTCTTTTCTTTATTATTTTAATTAAGTCACAGAATGAGCAGTCTTGAAGAAGAAAATGAAATGCAGTTTGGATTATTGATTAGCCTATTCATTTATGAGTCAAAAAATGTAGCTATATTATGAAAATGAAAAAGCATTTCTGTTAATCCATTTGAATTATGAGACATATTTGCTTCGATAGGATGATGCTTCTGAGGAACACGAGTCAGGTAACTCTCTACTCTTTGTCTGAACACAAGAAAAAAATAACCTATAGTAAACATATTTGTTTCTGCTG
>NC_140911.1:20308738-20365869 GCF_045865225.1 Trachurus japonicus
TTTTTTTTTTTTTTTTTTTTAAACTTTCTTTATTAAACATATAAACATGAAGAACAAATACAATGACATACTCATTTCTGTCCATATGTACAAATCAAATCACAGTGAAAGAAAAATCACACGTCCTGCATTACATAGGAAATCAAAAGGCTGAGTGGCCTCTGTGCTAGTCCCGCTTGTCTGTCGCGCTGGCGGTGTTTGTCTTTCCGGTTCAAAGCACGGACCAGTTCTTTTGTCCAATCAGCGACGATTCATGTTGCCGATGGTACCTACCTTTTCCGGTTTGGTTAATGTCGTTGTGTTTTCTGTTTTGCCATTGTGTTTTCTCTTTTTGTGTTGTGTTTTCTCTTTTGCCGTTGTGTTTTCTCTTTTTGTGTTGTATTTTCTCTTTTGCCGTTGTGTTTTCTCTTTTTGTGTTGTGTTTTCTCTTTTGCCGTTGTGTTTTCTCTTTTTGTGTTGTGTTTTCTCTTTTGCCGTTGTGTTTTCTCTTTTGCCGTTGTGTTTTCTCTTTTGTCGTTGTTGTCTGATTTGCCGTTGTGTTTTGCACTTCAGGGCCACCACACTGCCGTGCTTCTGTGTAGCTTCTCGTTCCAGTCTTTGTAACGTTAGCTGGCTCTTTCATATGAGCGGTAGCTGATGTGTTTTGCATAATGTACAGTAGTAGGCTTATACGAGCCAGAAATGTGGCGACTGGGTCCACACACGTGCTTCATGAAGTGTGATGTTTAGTTGTTTATTTGAGTAGTGTTTGGGTCATATACACGTTGTGGGCCAGCTTCTGCTGTTTAATTTGACATATAATATGACTAGGTCTATATTCTTTTATAATTAGTGCAGTGGTGGCTCTGTGATTGTTCTGCATGTCTTCAAGTCTGCCCAATGGGGGACTTTGGGGTACAGTAAAGTATTTTCTCTTGAGTGTTAAATGACTTGTATGTATGTAACTCTGTTTTATTTCATGTTGTTGTACACTGCCTGCTGTCTGCTCTAATTTGCTCTTTTTTGTCCTTTATACAGCAAGGAGGGGAAATGAAACAGGTTTATGGTCTCTGGTGTTCACTGTGACTCAGCTCAGGTGGAGGTGATATTGTAAATGATGGCTGTGCTCCAGACATCTCCCAGCGCCGAGATACTGGAGCCTCTTCAAGAAGATGCAGCTGTTGTTTTCATGTCTAGAGAGAAATGTGGACCATTGAAGACTGAAAACTGAACATGAGGACCCAACTCTCTCAGGGACATCAGCGTCAGTCTCGTCATCTTTGGCCCCTTTGCTCCAACTGTGGCCGACGAGCTTATTGGCTTAGTCCAGACAACCTGAGGAAACCTGTTGTGACACGGCAACAGTCTCTTTTTTTATCGTCTTGTCCATTTCCCAGTTTTCATCACACCTACTTTTCAACTTTAAAATCCAGTCTTCTGCTACTTTATCAGAGCACAGACACATCAAACCATTAGAGTCATTTCATGGCACCTGGATCGCCTCGCCTTGTCTTGCCGTGGCCCCCTCCCTCCCTCCCCTCTCAGCCTCTCTTTCTTCTCGTCCTGGTGTCTGCCTCCGTCTCCCTCTTCTTTCCCTCTGGGTCTGTCTTGTTCATTTGTCTCTCTGGGCTACAAAACAGCTCGGTAACCCTTTTCGGCATGGTTGTTTATCAGTCATGAAAACATTCTCAGAAACAGTTTTTTTCATTCTTTCTGTTGGTTTGAAGATAGAGAAGTCCATTCTACTGCCGCACTGGGGGGCAGAAGGGGAAGGGAGGGTCAGAGACTTTCTTCAAATACTGTCAGATTTTCTCTGGACGTGTTTTAGCTCAATAAAAAGCACCGTGTTTTGTGGTGCATGTCTTTGTGTGTTTATGTTCAACAGTTTACGATTTTTTTCTGTGGCTCTGATTAAAGGGGACTACTTTCATTCTAATTAGCTTGTTGGTAATTGTGTCTGTGTCTGTGTTGTCTTGTGCAGGATGTGAAAGGAAAGCACTGAGCTAAAGATGCTGAAAAGCTCTGGGGCTGAAACCTGAAGCTGCAGTTCCTCTACGAACCACTAGAGTGTGTCTACAACAGTGAGTCAGTCCACATACTCCCTTTTATTTTTATTTTTACAGTAGAAATAAACATGTTTAAAGGGATAGTAGCATTTTTTTTAAAGTGGGGTTGTATGATCTACAAATAGCCCCTAAGTACTTTAATTGCAGTAGAAGACTCTCTGCACTCCTCCCGTTAGCAACGCCAGCCCATAATAGCCCTGCCCAGAGATTTACAACATACAGTGTTGTGAATGGACCCAAAGAAACGGCCTATTTTCACGGCCTAAAAGAGGTTTTACGTGAAAAAAAAATACACAGTTCCATTTTTCGCTGTAATATTTTTTTTTCCAGCCCTTCAAAGTGCAGGAAAAACACAGTTTTTATTTGGACCTAACCAACTGCTGATCGGCGGGCGCTAACCCTGGGCGGAGGGATACGTGAGTTGGTTAGGTCCAAATAAAAACTGTGTTTTTCCTGAACTTTGAAGGGCTGGAAAAAATTATATTATAGTGAACAATGGAACTGTGTATTATTTTTCAGGTAAAACCTCTTTTAGGCCGCGAAAATAGGCCGTTTCTTTGGGTCCATTCACAACACTGTATGTTGTAAATCTCTGGGCAGGGCTATTATGGGCTGGCGTTGCTAACGGGAGGAGTGCAGAGAGTCTTCTACTGCAATTAAAGTACTTAGGGGCTATTTGGAGATCATACAACCCCACTTTTAAAAAATGCTACTATCCCTTTAATAAACATGTTGGCATGACCATAACTTGTGATTGCTGGTTGAACTCCTGGCTGAATATCTCTACTGCATGTCGATCCCCAACTCTTTCTCTCTGCTTATCTGTCTTCATTGTCCTACTAAACAAATGCCCCAAATGCCCAAAAAAAGAAAGAAAAAATAATTCCTGATGTAACAGTTTAAAGAGCGGTGGATCTGTTCTCATCCTGAATATGCTCATTTAGGGCTCAAAGCATCATTGTAAATCTCAATCCAGATGTGTTTTGACCCTGCTGTGGACATTTCTTCGTGGAACTGCAGCGCAGCGGTCGTGACCAACAGGTGAATAAGCTGCTTAGAGGAGAAGGCGACTACAGGAATGCTCTCACCTCCGCTGGAGTTTACAGAGTGAACGACTGCAGCTCAGTGTCCATTAGCTTCTGTCCAAACATTTACACACAGCTAGATCACACAACAACAGACACAGACAAACATCAGAGAGGAGGAAGGTGCAGCTGCACAAGATTTTCTTCTTCATGTGAAGACTTGCAGCCTTCACTTTGCCCCCGGCCCCCCACCATTTTGTTTTGTTTGTTTGTTTGTTTTTCATACTCCCTCGGCCCAGGGTCCACAGAGGCCCATTGCTGTGACAAGGATTTTTTTAATGTATATTTTATATATATGATATCAAATGTAAATGTAAATGTACTTTATTTATATAGCCCTTTACAACAATCCTTTCGGTGTACCAAAGTGCTTTACATAGTGTAATAATAAAAAGAAAGAAGCAGAAATAAAAACAATTTAAAAACAATAAAAACAGTGAGAGCAATAAAATACGGCAAAGTCAAATATGTTAAAATAAAATAAAATAAGATAAAAATGCCATCGTGGTACTGGGTATTAAAAGCCATCCTAAATAAATAGGTTTTTAGCCTAGATTTAAAAAGGCCCGGGTCCGAGATGAGACGCATCTCGGTGGGGAGCTTGTTCCAGAGCCTGGGAGCAGCGACAGAAAAGTGTTTATATTTTGATCTGGGCACTTCCAGTACAAGTTGATTCGTCGACCTCAAAGCTCTACCTGGATCTCGGATGGTTAAAAGCTCGGATAAATATAATGGGGCAAGGCCGTGAAGAGCTTTAAAAACAAACATTATAATTTTAAAATCAATTCTAAAAAGGACAGGAAGCCAGTGAAGGGAGTTAAGAACCGGGGTGATGTGCACACGTCTGTGAGTGTTGGTTAAAAGATTTTGCACGAGTTGAAGGCGGCTGAGGGAGGACTGAGAGACGCCAACATAAAGTGCATTACAATAATCTAACCGTGAACTAATTAAAGCATGGATGGCTTAAAAACATTTTAACTTTAGCTAAAAGACGCAGCTGGAAAAAAAACTGGTCCTGACAACATTACTGATTTGTTTGTCGAACTTGAGATGACTGTCAAAAGTCACACCCAGATTTCTGACAGTTGAACTGAGCTTTGGAGACAGGGTGCCAAGGAGAACCATTGATCGTCAGTGCTTTGAATTGTATTTTAAAAAATGTAGTAGCCTAAAGCTTGTAAGAGTTCTCAACGAGCCTAAAAATTTAAACCCGACTCACTACCATATCTTGGCCGAGTCATTTTTATATTTGGGCCCGAATATTTTGCCCAGCTTTGATTTGTTGCGCTGGTGGACAGAGGTTTTCACTGTTTGTCCTCTTGAAGGTGTTGGAAGTGTTTATGTGTGAATCTACAGTGATTCAGCTGAGCTCAGAGTCATTCGAGTTAACAGAGTAAATATAGAAACAGTCACGTCAGTGCAGCAGGTTCACATCGGTTTATAAACATGTTTCTGTAGTTCTTCTTCCAACAAACGTGAAATGTCAGTTTTCATGTTCAGTCTCATGTGAGGTTTTCTCTATGTAAAATAATCAGTAGAATCAGAGTCAGCTAGTAGCAGCAGTGATGGGTACTGCAAAGGATAGAGGCTCGGCTCAGATACATGTAAATAGTATGATAATAAAGTTTTAAAAAATAGAATAAATAAAAAACATTTTTTGTCATTTGAACATTTATTCTATAGTGCAATCCCTCAGTTGTGTGACATAAATAAAACACCAAACATGTAAACAAGAGAATTTACAGAACATATAACATGACAGGACAGGAAAGGGCTTTTTCAAAACAATATTGCAAATATATTTACTTATTACAATCTATTGCACAGTCCTATAGTATTCCACGGGTCTCACATATTGCAGAGTCTATTCAGTCATTTTTATTGTTCAGCTCCTTGAAGGCACAAGGGTAGAAGCTGTTAAGAAACCTGGAGTGTTGTAAATGATGTTAAAACCTTCCTGTCTGTGTGGGTTTTAAAAAATAGTGACGATTATCTCAAATCACTGATGAAACAAGATGGATATTTTTAGGTTCAGGAAAACATTGTGTTTGTCAGAAGTTTTAAGAGGCCAGTGAGCTGGGCATGTACAACTGAACAAACTTCCCCTTGCTCTTTCTTTCTTTTTGTTCCTTTTTATATGAAGAGAGAAACACAACCACATTCTTCAGCTGGACGAGCCTCAGACCCCCGCAGACCGCTGAGCAGCTCAGGGTCATGTGACCACCTGCTGAGCTTGGTCTCAGACATCTGAGCTTCCACTTCATCCTGCACTGAGAAAAGAATCAAAGACAAACAACAAGCTCTGAAATATTTTCAGCAGCTTTATTTTCTTTCTCCATTCAATAGGTTTGCAGGATGATGATGAGGATTCTGATGACGATGCACTCTCTAATATGAAGGACACTGCATATAGCAGGGCAAATACACCTAATGGTTTGATTAAAAAGGAAATGATTTTATTCTTTCAATATATATTACAGGGTTCCTACACATTTTAAATTTCCAAATTCCATACTTTTTCCAGACCCTAATTTCCGGACTTCCACTGCAAAAAACTCAAAATCTTACCAAGAATATTTGTCTTATTTCTAGTCAAAATGTCATTTCTAGTCAAAACAAATCTCATACTTAAAATAAGACTCATCACATAAAAAGTAGCTTGTTTTACTTCTTTCAAGCAGATTTTCACTTGAAATAAGTAGAAAAATCTGATAGTTGAGCAAGTTTTTTCTTTCTTATTACAAGCACAAAAATCTTGCTTTCACTGGCAGATTTTTCTACTTATTTCAAGTGAAAATTAGTTTGAAACAAGTGCAAATGATCTAAAAACAAGATAATTTTTAGGTGATGAGTCTTATTTTAAGTGGAAAGAGATTAGTTTTGACTAGAAATTAGACATTTTGACAAGAAATAAGACAACTATTCTTGGAAAGATTTTGAGTTTTTGCAGTGTCTCAGTAAAAAAATTCAAATAATTTGTGACATTTGAGCCAATAGATGTGTTTCATGCTAATAAATTATGCAATTAATTTGTTTTCATTATTCTGAATTTGTATGCCATTATGTAACCAAATAATTTCCAGGAGATTGTAGCTAGGTAGCCTACAATAGCGCATACAAAATGTGAATAAGACTGAATAAGTATATATTTCCATACAATAGTTTCCATTTTCCATACTTTTCAAGACCTGGAAATGTATAAAATCAAATTCCATATTATTCCATACTTTCCATACTTGCGTAGGAACCCTGATATTATATACAATATGCATATATCTTATAATGTAATGTTGGTGATGGTTCAAGTCATTATGTAGCCTATCCTGTTGAGTCTAGCAACATGCAGACAACATCGCCATCTGCTGGACACTTTTATCTTTTTTTCCCCTCCTAAAGTATCTATATTAAAGTTTGTTTATTGAGTTTTTTAACAGGAAAACTAACAATAATAAGGGGCTCAGAACAAAAGTGGTCGACACAGTCAGCATGAATGATATAATAACATTGATTTTGGTTTTTTGAATAGAACTTTTTATACACTAAATGCAGCTCAAAGCACTTCACAGTTGGAGCAATTATACCAGAGCAAACAAAAAATAGTAGGGAAATAGATTTAAAATAGATTTAATAACACAGAAAAAACCCATAGAAAACAGGATGCATTATTTTCAATCTGAGAATTAAAAGAGACAACAGTAAAAAGATAAAGTTAGATTTTAAAAAAAAAGGATGAATCAGAAGAAAAAATCCCTCTGTTCATCTCTTTTCTACACTAAATATTGAGTCTTGCAAACGTTTTAAAACTGCAACATCCTTAACTTCCTGCTGAGCTCCTGAACAAATGGCTGATCGTCAGGTTTTCTTTTAGCAGTTCAGCCTCAGTAACACGACCTATAAACAAATCAAATGCAGCAACCAACTTCTCCTCGTCAGACTGAAGAAATTCTTGTTTACATCGACTTATTTATCAGAAGGTTAGTAAAAAACACCAGTGAAGCTCCAGAGCATCAGACATTGGTGGACAAACTGAGTCAACAGTTGTGAGAGAGATGTTGTTCTACAGTACAGGGGCTGCATGAGTGAATGAATGAATGAATTTATTTATTTCGGTATATCAAGCTTATATAACCGAAAGGGTGTAGGTTGAAGCCAAAGCTTATATACCCCTACCCCTTTTACCTTAAAAAAATAAAATAAAATAAAATAAAATAAAATAAAAAAAAAATATATATATATATATATATATATATATATATACGCATTAATACAATAGGATCAGATCACAGACATTTGAAATTAATCAGTACACTTAAATTTCTGATCACAACAAAATAAAGAATTGTACACAGCGCATAACCCAAAATAGTACAAAATCATTGAACTTAATTTTCCATACTGTAACGAGAAATGATGTTGTTCTTATAAAGTTTTTTAAAGCTGACTAGAGTACAGCATCATTTAATATTTTCAGGACAATTATTCCAGATGTTAACCCCTCTAACAGAAAGACAGTGATTTTTTACAGTAGTTCGAGTCTTTGGTTTCTCAGATAATAGTGGTCTTCTCAGGTTAGAACTGGAATCCTTCATTTTAAACAGATTCTGGATATCTGGAGGAAGAAGTTTATTTGTTGCTTTGTACATGGTTTGTATTGTAATGTAATCAACTAAGTCCCTGAATTTCAAAATGTTCAGGCGACTAAATAGTGAGTTGGTCGGCTCACGGAAAGGTTTATTACTGATGATTCTTATAGCCTTTTTTTGCAATAAAAAAATAGAATTTGTATTTGTTCTGTATGTGTTTCCCCAGACCTCAATGCAATATGTCATATAAGGGGCAATTAATGAATAATATAAAGAGAGAAGTGAAGTGAAGATGCACCTCTTGTTGTTGAGCAGCAGGGGGCAGCATCGCTCACTGTTCACCTGTCGCAGTCAGCTGGAGTTACTGCACCTGCTTTAGAGGATGGTACACGGTGTGTGTGTGTGTGTGTGTGTGTGTGTGTGTGTGTGTGTGTGTGTGTGTGTGTGTGTGTGTGTGTGTGTGTGTGTGTGTGTGTGTGTCTTGTTATGACTCGGTCCTAATTCCTCTCGTGTGTTGTTACAGAACTAATGAAAATATTTGTGGGATGATGAGCAAAAACATCAGTGACATTTCACCCTCGTGACTAATGACAGACAAACAGAGGACGAGTGTGTGTCATGTTGTCGTGATGAGAAACACACGGAGGAGACGGTCACAGGAAACTCCTTCCTGTTCTGAAAATGTTGGTTTCATGCTGAGCAGTTCCATCTGTCTCCTCCCGTGTTTCTCACACAAAGTGATAAAAACAAACATCAAAACTCTCAGTCTTTGTCTTTGATGATTTATGTTTGCTCATGTTTGAGCTGGAGCCAGCTTTACAAATAACGGCTAAAGATTTCCCCTTAAATCTGACACTTCAGGGTTCATTTCTCCTTAGATGAGGGAGCTGTGCAGATTAGAATCTCTTTAAAACGCTCTCTTTAAGGCGTTTGCAGCAGTGAACAGGGTTTTACAGCATTACTATTTCCATGGGAAGTATTTTCATTGGCACTGGTAAGAGTAAAGAAGCTGCTGTCCCATTGTCCTTAAAAAGGCTACATTTTTGGAAAATCTTGAGCAACTGTTTTTTATTCAGCAGAAACTTTAGACTCAGACTTCAAGAAAAATCTTAACTAACTCAACAGACGACTACCTCGAAATGAAACCGTTTGACCAGCCTGAGGTAACACCTATCAGCATCTGAATGTGTCACACCTGTCACAGGCGCTGACACAGGTAGACTTTCTGTTCTTTGAGCAAGTTTTAAGTTAATTACAACTCGTGACTTTCATTTATACTTTAAATCAGTGTTTTTAAATTAAAACATGAATTAATTTGCATTAGTTTCATGATGTAGATTCACCGTGTGGTTGATCATCTCCTTTCACTGCTGCTCCTCCACACACACACACACACACACACACACACACACACACACAGGTCTCCACGAGGCCTCTCTGACCCGCACTGACATCTGGATTCTCTTTATAAACACACACACACACACACACACAGCCACTGAGTGTGTGTTGGTTTGAATGCATGCCTAGGTGTGTACTCATGGATATGATGTAAACGTGTGTGTGTGTGTGTGTGTGTGTGTGTGTGTGTGTGTGTGTGTCTGTGTGTGTTACCACCAAGTGCTGCCCAGTAGTTAACTCTCCAGCTGTCTCTCCTCATCTCTCTCCTGATTCTGGTTTTAATCTCCTGCTTTTATGGAGCCCTTTTAACCTGCGCCATTGTCTGTGTGTGTGTGTGTGTGTGTGTGTGTGTGTGTGTGTGTGTGTGTGTGTGTGTGTGTGTGTGTGTGTGTGTGGTGCTATTGTTAAACCTGAATAAGGTTTTTATATCAAAGTCGAATCTAAGCCATTTTCATGTTTCTCCCTTTTTAAAGTTAAAGTTGACATGTGGCAGCGCCATTAGGCCGTTAAGGTTATTAAGGTCGTTAGAGTCAGACAGAGGCCGTAAACACTCCCTCATTAATCTGAACTACTTGCGCAGTAAGTACCCAAACTTGTTTATTGTGAAGATTATTTCTTGCAGAGCGACTTTAAAAACTTCATCTCCAGTTTTAACTACAAAATAATTTGCTCAATTAATCATGTGACCATTAAATTAGACTATTTAAACAAACCATTTTTTATGAGCAGAAAGCTAATAGGAATAATGTTAATTATCAAGTCTACTGACAACCGCACCTCTAGCAGTCTGTCAAGCTCCACCTACACTGGACTCACCTGTAGGGGGAGGGGTCTGCCTCCAGGTGAGAGGTTCAGGGACCGGGTTCACAAAGAGCCAAGAGACAGTAGAGTTGGATGAACTGGTTGAACAAGAATGAGGGGTTGGATGTGGTTCTTCAGGTGACCAAGTCTTAAAGAGACCCTGAGGAGTTTGAAGAGTGTGTCATAGCAGTAGGTTCGTTACCTTCATTTGTCGGTGCAAGCTATTTTTTAGAACGGCGGAGCAGAGCCGTGAGCTGCTCAGAGCTACGCTACGGAGGCTAGTGGGATTTACTTTTCAACAGACATGTCATCAAACTCATCAAATACACAATCCAAAAACTCCAAAACGCTCTGGTGGACAAGTTGTGATCTGCACATTCACCACGCTATGAGATAATAACGGAACATTATGAGACGGAGTTGTTTTTGAGGTAAATACAGAGTCTGCTTGCTGAAAAACTGTCCCTGAAGGCAACACGCATCAGCAGTTTTGCATGAATTTACCTCTAAAACGACTCTGTTCCGTTATTATCTCATAGCGTGGTGAATGTGCAGGTCACAACTTGTCCACCAGAGCGTTTTGGAGTTTTTGGATTGTGTATTTGATGAGTTGGATGAGGGAAGAAATCCCATAATAAGCCTCCGTAGCGTAGCTCTGAGCAGCTCACGGCTCTGCTCCGCAGTTCTACTGCTATGACTATAGGGATTATGGCAATGGGTCATAGTCGTCGTAGTTCCGAAAATAAACGGCGATTCGGCTGTGTTATTTGCATGACTCGTTGCGAAACCGAAAGTAAAGAAACGCTGGTCGGCTCGCCCAGCATTTCCGCCACCACTAATAATAACAAAATAACCATAGAGACAGAACGATAGATTTATCTAAAATGGACCATTAACAAGTGTGGGTAGCGGAGATTCATCCACATTAACGTGAGACGTTTTTATAACCAAATAGAAACTCCTCGTTGTCCCTTTAACGGGTCCATTTTCGATAAATATATCGTTTTGTCTTTATAGTTATTTTGATATTATAATTTAGTGGTCGACTCGCCCAGCGTTTCCTAGTTTTGGTTTCCCGGACGCTGACCGGTGGGTGATTGGAACAACGCCACCGGATCGCTGGCATCATTTATGGTTGGAACTACGACGGTATCTGATCGTCTTCCAACCTCCAACTTTTGTTCTTAATTAATGAAAACTGTTCACCTGTCACAGTCATCAGCTGGAGTTACTGCACCTGCTGTAGAGGATGGTACATGGTGTGTGTGTGTGTGTGTCTTGTTATGACTCAGTCCTAATTCCTCTCGTGTGTTGTTGCAGAACTAATGAAAATATTTGTGGGATGAGCAAAAACATCAGTGACCTTTTACCCTCGTGACTAATGACAGACAAACAGAGGACGAGTGTGTGTCATGTTGTCGTGATGAGAAACACGCTGACCGGCGGGTGATTGGAATAACGCCGCCGGATCGCTAGTTGGCATCATTTATGGTTGGAACTACGACGGTATCTGATCGTCTTCCAACCTCCAACTTTCGTTCTTGATTAATGAAAACATTACTGGCAAATGTTTTCGCTTTCGTCCATCTTCCGTCGGTCCAAGAATTTCACCGTGCGCGCGGAGACCCATGGGAAATGTAGCGTGAAAACACTTTGCTTTCCGAAACTCCTCATAGTCCCTTTAATGTACCAGAATTGACCCTTCGCCAACTCCTCCCACAAACGGCTATTGTCCAATCCTACGTTAGCAACCGTAACTATAGGCCTGGCAAGCTTTCCGCAGTGAGTCATTACGTTTGCTTTTGTGGACACATTTTGAGACTTGGACGAAAAACATTTGTTTGTAGAGAAGGATGTTGTTGTTGCTGCTGCTACGGCGGTGGCGGCGGCAGCGGCAGCAGCAATATAAAGATGTTCAGATACAAGCTGACTTTTTTTTCGACTTGAGCAAGTGTAAATATGGGGATAACCATATGTTCACCTCCGAAATCACAGCTGGACTTTTAGGGCTTTTACCTGGGCTTTTAGGCTGTATGTGGTTCACAATCGCCCAAAAACTTTTAGTTTGACAACCAGTGAGATGACCTAAGTCTTGGTGGGTTGATAGACGGTAAAATGACCGGCCCTTACTGCTGCTCTGTACATTGTCCAGTCGTGTCGTTGAACAGATGTTTTATCCTCCTGCGCGAGTCACGTCACTGAAAACTCTGAATGATCTTTGTGACTTCTTCTCTCTATTATCTCAGAACAGTTTATGCAGAAATTTGCTGATATCTCCTTTGAAATCGATACCAAATACTGCCAGGAGCATGGCTGGGAGTGAAAGCTTGCCCGGCATAGCAACAGTAACCAAGGGGGCGGGGCTTACGCGAAGGGTCAATTAATTACACCACAGTTGGTCAAGAATGAAACTGCTTTGGGTAACAATTTAGACTCAGGGCAGAGCAGCCGGAGCTCCTCTCATACGTTGGGGTCTGGCCTTTGATACTCTCATATTAATATAGATCTTAGACCTGCACACTTATACTTTATGGAGCTGTAGTAATATAGTAAGTGCAGATAAATCCATAATGAAGTTGCACATGTAGAGTGACCCTACATGACCCCAGTGTGATGATGCCGTTTTTTGTGGTTGTTGTTTTTGTCTCAAAGAAAAAGTTTCTCCCCTGATTTCATGGAATCTGAATCCATCTTCTTTAAATATTCTTTCAATGTCTTCATGTTTTCTCTTGAGTTGTGTAAATGGTGCTACATAAATAGAGTGGCTTTACTCTCATAATAAACCATGTCACCACTTTGTCAAAAACAGAGTAACGTAACCGCCTGGTTGATTTCTGCATCAGAAACAAGACTGAAAAAAATGGCAGTGACGGATTAAAACAGAAAATGAAAATAATAAACAACAGGAGAGGCAAGAACAACATGTCAGAGAAAAGTAGAGATGACTTAAACCTTAGACTGACGAAAACAAAGGGACTTTATTGTTTGGAAAACAGCTTTAAAGGAATTAAAGTGAGACACAGAGAGAGAGAAACAGGAAATACAAGACAGGTGGGAAGAAATGGAGATGGAGAAAGAGAAGTAACACACTATTTAAAAAATAAATGTTTGATACAAAAGCCCACAGACATGAAAATGATGGATGACATTTTACAGTAGTATCAGCATATGCTTTGGCTGATACCAACCAACAATGTGATGACTTTATTAGTGCCTTCAGACTTTGCTTGCAAACTGCAAACTGCCTGAGTTTAATTTAGAAACGATGTCCTTGCATCGGTTGATCCACTAGAGAAAAACAATGTTAGTGTTGTGTTCATTCTGTTTGTGGTTATCTTATTTTGCTCCACACAAAACTGATGGGGGCATGTGAAAAGAAATTGTGTGATTATTCATTAGGGGCTTTTGTATTTTTTCTAGTATATTTTTTCACACACCAAATTGATTAATAAAGTATCGATAGATGTTGCCAGGTGACATGGATTATGACAGAAGCAAATTGATGTTATATAAAGAGACAAAGTCAATAAAGGAAGAGGTTGAGGTGGACCAGTGTGACCCAGGAGAGCGGTGATTCCCATGTGAAACCAGCTGTTCCTGTGGTTTGCTCTCTCTCTCAGACATCTTAATCTGAGATTGTGACGCTCTTCAAATCTCAGACAATTCATGTGAATTGGTACAAGCAATACTGGTTGTTGTTTTGTTTGATCAATATCCCACAGAACATCTGTTACTGATATTATTATACACTCAGTTATAAGAGAGAGAAATGATCTAAAATCAGAGTCTGACAGATCCTCTGGAGCTTCGGGGTGGTGTCACTGCTGGAGTCTCAGAAATCACCTTCATGCTTTTAATATCAGATTATTTGCTACGATGCAAAACTAATCAGCCTAATCATTTCTGTTTAAGATGACTCATAAAGCTCATGCTGCTGTATTAATCCATCATGGCTGCCTGGCGGCCCTTCAGCGGAGGGTAATGGGGACTCCCTGCCACTGCGACCATTACACCGAGCTTGTTTATTTCATCCAACCTCAGAACAACATGCAGCCTTTTCCGCTCGTCTTGTGCTCTCATCATGAGACGTGCGTGGAGGACATTGCGTGATGCCCCTTTACAGTATTTCCCACTGAGATGATTGAGTCAAGCTTGAGAGGAATCAGGGGCCAGGAGACTTCACGGGAGCTTTGCCTCCCATTGTTGACTGAGTCACCACATCGATGACCTGATTCCTTCCAAACATCTCCAACCAGTAAACAGACGATTTTATTGGTCCGCTGGGATAATGAGAAGATGGCTGGTGCATTGTGGGTTGTAGTTTGGTGGTGCAGGTTGTAAACATGGCATTTGTTGGATGCTGTTACAGAAAGCAACAGGATGGAAAATTCCATCTATTAGAACAGTTTGTCCAGCTTTGGTTATTCTTCTAATCGTCATTAGAATATCATTATAATTAGGGTTTGCTTTCACTTCTACCGCTGTAGCCGAGTCGTGATGATGTGGCAGCTAAATTACGACAGAGACTCCACATGAGGTCATGTGGTCACACAATCATACAGGTTGTAAACGAAATGCCACTCCAACCATATTAGACAAACAACTTATTCAGAGGTGAAACATGCTGAGTAAACATTGGTTAAAATTAAGAACCCCTATGACTCATGGGAAAACGTGTGCGTGGTGTATAGACATGTTAATCTGAGTTTAACCAAGGGTTTATAGAAGATTTAAGATCTGTTTCTTGTTGGTTCAATGCATTGGTGCCAAGAGGAAACCAGATAAACAGTAAACAGATGGAAGTGAATCAGGTACATCTCGTCTGTATCTGAACTCCATGAAACTTTTGCTGGAGATGCTCCTCAGGGAGGTTGATTGATGTCGACTTGACAGCATGAGTCACTTCCTGCAGAGCGTTTGGCAGCAGCTTCACTGTGTGAATGCAACACCAAAGGCGATATTAAATTCATATTTCAGCAAACTTTGTCCAGTCAAACTGCAAAGGTTGCCTGTGAGTCCGAGAAATTTGATGTCTCAGTAAATGTGAATGAACGGAGGACCGTCAGTGATCCAGGGACGTGACTGAAAACTAAAAACATCAAAGTCCTGTATTAATTCATTCAGATGTCAACATCTAACTTCCTCTTAAGTATCTGTGAGACTACAAACGAGTCCAAAGGTCGTCAGTGCAGCAGGCCTGTAGTCAAGTTCCTCTGCTAGCCGACATCTAGTGGTCATGGTGATTATGACAGGAGCAAAAGGGAAAGAGAAGTGTAGTAGTATAAAGGTACATTTCACATCCAGAGGAGTTAGATAAATGGATGTGACACAGGAGACCAGTGTTTAATATGAACGTAGGAATGCCCCTGTTAGTACAATCAAGGTTTTTATAATTGTAACCATCATGACAACAAGGGTGACATCAAAGGCCTGTTTCAGGGGACACTGTTTTTGGTCTTATGTTGGTTTTTCAGATTGCAGCATTTAGAGCAAATTAAATCTAAGATTGAAAAAAAAAAAGTTGATTTAGTTATTTCTTTCATTTATTTGATTTTGATTGTTTTTCTCCTTTTCGTTGTCAGTATAAATCTGAGCAGTTTAGTTGCAAAACAAAAGTTCTCCCTTGAGATCTAGATGAGTTATAAAGTTCATGTTTCTACAAGCACTGATTCAAAACCTTATTCATATTTTCAATTGAAGATTAATTCAACAACCAGATAATCCATGAAGGAGCCTGAGAGTGGACGTAGCTCCTTCCATGTACAGACTTTCCCTGGACTGACCTGTTGTTTTGATGCATGTGATCTGCCCTCGGCTTGAACGTATCAAACTTTTCCTTCAATATTAGAGTTTAACGAGTTGTTCTCAGCACAAAGGTGTTTTCTAATTATCACACCATTCTCAGTAAAGTGGAGCCAAAACCCCTGTAGGTTAGCTTTTTCCGAGATGTTGAAACCAATGCATCTGGCCTCAATGATTGAGCCACGTTTTCTATTAAATTAAACATTTTGTTCGTTCTTAATTAGTTTGGGTGTGAGATAAATTTCTCCGTATGTCTATGCAAATATTACATGCACTTTAGCCAGGCACAGTATTTTCCTAAAACGTGTGTTTTTTTGCATTTATGAGGGTGTGTTTGTCTTTAACTCTTTAGTGACCATTGACGAGTAAACTCATCACAGCGTGCCGAACGTTCAGGGCCGTTGACACGTTAACTCGTCAAAGCCGTTTTTTTACAGATTATAATAATAAACACTCTCAGGTACCCTGTGTGTGAATATGGTTCCTCTGATATGTAAAAACTGTTTTAAACTACAATCAAAACATAATGTTTTTTTTTATAAACTGTGTGATCTTGGTTTTGTCTGAGTAATCGGTCTCCTTGAACGCTGCTCTGAGGACAGCGTGCAGCGTTGTGCGGCTGTCGGCTACACAGTGTTGCGACTTTCTCGCTAAATCTGGTGACTTTCCAAACCCTCTTGGCGACTTTTTTTGTCAAAAGCGACTAGTGACAAATCTAGCGACTTTTTCCGGTGCTGTTACAAATGTTTCTGGTTTGGAGATTCGGACCTGAAAGCCCGTTATCACTGCTGTTTTCACCGTGTAGCGGGCGCTGTGTAGCGGGGACTGTGAGCCAACCGCCCCCGCCCCAAAGCACTCACCGGCGGCCAGTCACACAGCAGTGTCCCGGAGCTGCTCCGCTGCGGCCAGAGACCCACACCGCTGCACCGCTGCACCGCTGCTCTCCACGCTGCCACACCCCCCAGATTTGCCTACAAATATATTTATTTAGCCGTAGAAATGATTTGGGAGACGCCACACTGCAGAGTAGCGGTAAAATGAGCCGATTGCCACTTGACACAAAAGTGCATTTTTCTCTGAAACTAGAGCAGGAGCTCCGTTTTTGGAGAAACCCAGCTCTCTTCTTCTCCCACGAACGAAACGGCGGAAAAACTCGCCGTTTTTTGGAGGAGCACGTTGGGAAGTCACTCTACAACTACGTCAAAACCGTTTGTTTCTAGGTGATGTACAGAGTTCGGTTCGACGTGAGAAAAAAGGTAAACAAATAGCCAAAAACATGCGGTCTGGAGAAGATGTGATGAGCAATTAGTGTGGTCGCGAAAGAGTTAAGGGGTCCCCAACCCTTTTATTTCATGCCATTAGTCTTCAGAGCCCATAAGGGAGACCTGAGCACCTCTACATCTGTCTTGTATCTGTGGACATGAAGGAAACAAACAGCTGACTGCTCTCCTGGGTGGATCTCTGAGTTTTTGTGAGATCTGTCTTTTCCACTGCCAGCATGCATGGTCACCTGTGTTTATATTTAGACCTTTATATATATATTTTTTTATTTATTCATTAATTTAACGTGTTTCTTTATGTTTCCTTGTTGTGATGATGCTATATCATGTCTCCTGCTGTGTCATGCTGCAGCAGAGAATGGCAGTGGTGCTGATTGGATTTGTAAAAAGGTTCAATTTAAAGTTTAAACAACAGCTGAGCTACAAAGGCAAGATGGCACATCCTTGTCTGTTTTAAATATTCAAAAACCTTTTTTATAATTGTATAGTTTCACCAAAACTGTCCATCAGAGGGCCCCACAGTTTGGGATAAATAAATGAATATTTATTTAGGAACAAAAACCAAAACAATACTATTCTTGACACTTTACTTTTGATTATATAAACATGTCATTTGGCTGTTGCTTGATGCACCAGTATTGAATGAAATATGCAGTATGTCAAGTAAAATGATTAAAATCAATTCAAACAACAGATGAAAGAAAAAAAAGAGGCCTTAGACTTTGATCAGTATTTTGTTCTTGGAAATTTGATGTGACAATTTATTTATTTATTTTTGCCACTACTGAGCTTCTAGGCGTTATTTCTAATGTATGTAACATATTTATATTGCCCACAGTTACAAACTGTTTGGGTTTTTTTTTTACTTATAGATGTTTAACTTGTCACACAGCAAGTTGGGAAAATTATATTCAACTACAAAAATGTGCAGCAGCAGCAGCTCCGCCCCCCTGAACATCTGACCTGAGTTTACCTCTGCAGCTCTCAGGTAGGAGATACAGCAGAGCAGAGCAGCGGCCGTCCATGTGGAGGCTTTTATCGCTGCTGCGTTCCTCTCATATCTCCACAGAGAATGATCTCAGTCTTCAAATGTTCACTGAAGCTTCTGATAGGAGGAAGAGGGAGGCGGGGAGGACCCAGGACCAGGACCAGGACTGGGACCAGGACCATGACTAGGCCCAGATAACACACTGTATGGATCCAGATGCAGCTAATTTCAATCACAATGTCACACATGATCCAGTCATTACCCACGCATAAAACACTCATCATGTCTAATTGTGTGTGTGTGTGTGTGTGTGTGTGTGTGTATGCTTGCACACTTAATGAGACAAGTTGGTCTGCAGGGGAAACTGTCAGGAGTCGGGGTGTCAAAGATACGATGTGCACAATGCCATTGCGTGCCACTAGAAAACACACTCAGACACAGAGCATCTGTTGCACATTTACCCTGTGGTCATGGCCTCCTGGAGCCCCCTTGTTTCTCCTGTCTCTCTTTCACAGGACGTCTTTTCTGATCACTCTCTTCCCTCCCTCCCTCCCTCCCTCCCTCCCTCCCTCTCTCTCTCCTTCTCTTCACTTGGTCTCATCAGCTGTCGTTTGTTTCCTCCCTCTATTCTTCCCTCTGTTTCCTCTCATTCACGCCTCAGATCAACAGATCTCTTTCTGAAATTGCAGGAAGAGCCAGTTGGATTTTCTGCTGGTGTCACCACAGACGCCATTTAAACTGTTTTTGACCTAAACTTATTTGGACCAATTCATCTGCAGGATGTCATACTTAAATATTACCTCGTGCTCTCACAGCTACACTACATCAGTGTTGACCATAGTTTTAGCCTTTTGTTTCCATTTAAGGGAAAGTTTGTTGCCACAGGAAACAATCAGGTTAGACAACAGATTGATTCTGGTCGATGCTGTGTGCTCTGTCATTTACGTAAAATAATGAATTAGTGAGAATCTGAGTGTTAACATTGCTCTAACATGAAGACCAGGGAACACACTGTATCATGTGGAGACTTAGAAACTTTGTAGTGACATTTTCTGTTAAAAATGAATCAGAAATGAATCGATAATGGAAAGAAGTCCAACATCTAGACATAACTTGCAAACTCTGTACTAAGAGTGAGGTAACGTAGGCTACCTGCATTTTGTGTGAGGTTCTTGTCTGTAATCGGCCTATAGCATTCCCTGCATTACTCCACAGATCAGCTGTTTGCGTTGGTGAAGTGTAGTTACACTTGTGCGTAGTTATACAGTTGTGAAACGGTTCACAAAACCCAGTTCCAATGTAAACTACAGTAGCCATGAGGACTCAACACAAAAAGAAGAGAAAACTTGTGCAATGGCAGGAATGTGCTATAAATTCAGAAAACAACATCATCAATCTGACAACACAATGCACTGCAAGTACTAGAGATATTTTAACATTTTGGCAAATACGCCTATTGCCACAATCCCTATTGTTTTAGGAGTACTGTAGGTTCATTACGCTTTAATTGTCGGTGCAATTTGTTTGTGTGGGTAGTATTTACCCACAGCAGCTCATCAGCTCTTGCACTGATGCTCCTGCTGCTCCTCTGAACTGGAGCTGAAACACTGACTCTACTCCCAACTCCCCAACCTGACCCTGATCTACTTTCCCGGCTTGGGCAGTACAAGAACGTGGCATATTATATATATATACGGTATTGTGATTGATCACATAATATGCAGCTACGGTAAAAGCCAGTGCTCAGGCTTCACTCTGCAGCCACAGAGGTCGACTCCTGCTGAAACAGTGTGAAAGTGAAGGAAGAACTTTGCCTCCCGGAGAGCAAATCGGCCACCGACTTTGTGAATTTGCAAAATGAAGTGTGTGCTAACAACGTGTTTAGTGGTGGTCTGTCAGCAGCTGGTTACTCAGTGTCTGCAGGAGGCTGAGGGTCTGTCTGTCTGTCTGTCGGGGCAAGAAACAGCAGCCTGGCTTTTAAATACCCTGCATCGGTTCCTGTGACATAGTCTGTGCATCCAGTGTGTGTGTGTGTGAGACATCTGCAGCATCCGGCAGGAGAATGCATTTTTGTCTGAGTTGAGTTGTTAACATGGAGATTAGACAAACATTGAGTTAGACATGCTGCAGTGCAAATGAACCATGGACTAATTAGTGTTTTAGTGGCTGCTGTTGATAAACAGTTTGTTCTGTGATGGTTCTGGGTCCAGACTTCACCTGGAGGAACAACAAAGCTCCCACTCTGTTATTTCTTTTCCTGGACTCACAGTCGAAACGTTCCTGAGCTTTGAGACTTTAAGGAAATGCGTGCAATGAAGCATTTCTCAAACTCGGATCAAAATACTACTTTTCTCCTCGCCAAGCGTGCAGACCCTTTTATGGTTGTTCACCTAATTGTTTTTTGGACTCTAATCCCCTGAACCCTGCATACTTCACTGAGTTGTTTATATGGTTTTGAGCTCACTCCTCTATAAAGCATATTTTTTCCATTATCGAATGACATTCCTGATTTTTAAAATGATGGGGAGATGCTCTGCAGTGCCTACCACGACCAGGCATGTATCAGCCATGTGAAACGAAACCATACATTATGTATAAATAATCTTAATGATGGGATAATATGCAGTGAAAGATATTGTTCTAATATAGATGTAACTAGCAGTGGTGGCGATGGCGCTGCCAGGGATTTTGTCCCCCAACCACAGGACATGCCAACCATGACAACATAACACTGCAGACATGCATGCAACAATCTGCTTACACAGGAATTCACTCGATGCAACACCAAAACTCTCCGTAAGAGAGTTAAGTATGGGAAACCATATTTCAGTCTGCATCAGAGCTGTTTAGATAAACCCACCACAAGCCTAAACCCAACACTGACTCTAACACAGACAGGACAGACTACAGACCCCATGAAAAGGCTTTAATCATCTTTCACATAGTAGCCTAAAAGAAAACCTCTAAAGTGGTTTCATCTTCCCTTACCTCACCTCACCATCACCTGCTCACCGGCTACCATGCAGGGATCATGTTACAGAGATTGTCATTGGTGATTGGATATAAAGGAGACATATTATGCCCCCTTTCCACAAATTAAAATAGTTCCCAGGTGTCTTAAAGCTGTACAGAAAAGAAAACAGAATTTGAGCCCACTCTGAGTCATAAAATTAGTGTAATAACTCATCTTTCAGACGATGTAGGCCAAACTTTGTGCAAAATTCTATTTTTGATTAAATCCGGGATGAAAGTGTGGTATTTTTTTTTCACATTGGATAATGCAGGCACACGGATTATACGTCAGCCTGCTCACGATTCATCTGCCACTGACTTTGAATCCGTCATCCGTCAATCAAATGTCTGAGACAACACTCACACACACACACGGAGCTCGGTCTCGCCCCAAGCTTTGAATATCCCGCCCGCTCGATAACGACCAATCAAATTTGTTTTCCTTACTCGGGTAAACTCGTGCGGCAACTCGTGACAACTTGGCGCGACAAACAGGACAAACGGCCATTTCTGTACACCTTTAAAGACGTGTCACATGACATCTGTGACATGCTTTGGTCAAAATACCCCACGGATCAAACATCATCGCTCTCTTTTCATCCTCTCAAAACAGCTCTGTTCAGAGCAGCTGGTTTCAGTGCCTGTCCCATGCAGATGAACCACTGCTTGCCCCGCCCCACCCCTTCTACCGGGCCCAGGTAGGGGTCGTGGTACTGTGCAAATTTGAATCCTAGTTACATCACTGGAAGACAACTGAGGGAACAGCTCATATAATAAAGCCATGTGGATTTCAATAGGGAGACTGCACATTACAGATTCTTTTTGTCAATTCTCACATTTTGGGGGCAGAAGGCAAGACAAACAACCAAATATATGTTAAAGAGCCTTAAAAAGTGATATTTCCATAATATTGAACCCTTTAAAGGAATCACACTATGTTGGTTTAAATCAGATGTATTTTATCCCAAGTTGTTCAATGATTCTTTTGCGAGCACAAACATTGGTCATGGAGTCCCACAGGGTTCTGTACTTGGACCCATACCGTTCACCTAAGGGTGCTTCCTTTTGGCAACATTATCAGGAATAACCAGATAAATCCCCATTTTTCAGCAGAGGAGACCATACTCATCAACCCTCAGTCGTTCCCTATGTCGTGCCTTAAGATAATGAATGTTATAGCTTGATGGTCTATAAAATAAAATATGTTTTCACAATGTCTTGAACTCCCAAGTGCATAAAAAAAGACTGGTCATAAAGAAAAACAACAACCAAAAAAGAATTGTACGTGTGTGTACTTTCACTGGGTCTGCTTCAAAGGTTCCTCAAAGCCGTTTCCCTTCTGAGAGTGTAGCAAAACAGAAAAGCTTTTCTCTGGTACATAAAACTACATCTTTGATCTGGTAATGAGTGGTGAGGGCACAGTGAGTCAGTCAGTAAATCAGCTTTAGTTTAGAGGAAAATTAGTCTGAATAGAAACTTGACAGCTGACATTAAAGTCACTCTAAATAAATAGGACAGAGACACAGACAAACAACAAGGTTGTGAGTCAAAGTCGAAGCCACAACACTGGGACCACATGCTCTGCACTCTCGGCCTGTGGAGCTAATACAATCCAATATACATAATACATATATATTTATATTGATGGACATTTTTTATTTTTTATTACATCATAATTGATGTAAGCTGTCCACAACAGAGGGAAAAACATTTGGTCAGTGTTATTGTTGTTTGTGATGTTGATGATCTAAATGTCATTCTCACTGTTGTGTATGTTTTACCCTCGTAATGTGGTATATTTACAGTGTTTCTCAGTTGCTTTGGTATATTTCTCAGATCAGAATCAAAATTCTCATAATTGAAACTCCACAACATTTAGTAATTTGTGCACATCATCATAGCAATTTCTCCTTCCTTTGAACAAATTGACAAAGCTTTTGGACAGTGTATCAATTGCTCTCATACGATTCCCTGCTGTTTTAGCATTTGTCATTGTCATGTCAATCAAAATGAACTATACAGTAGCCTACTTATGAATGCTGAATAGTTGTTCCCTATAAAATTAATGGTCCTCATTTCATTGCTTGAGTCATTACATACAAAATTGTTGAACTAGTTGTCAAAATCTGTCAAACTAATTTTAAATGTTGGGAGAACCACTGTGAATTCAATTATTCAAACATTTCAGGGAGAACAGGTAGGCCTATTTTCAGCACTAAACAATCTGCACTGCACTACTGTCATTGTGTCAGGCATTAAACTCAGAGTGGGACAAGAACTTTTTACATTTTACATTTAGACTAACAGATTAACAGTATAGGCTATTTACTGTACTGTAGTGTATTACAGCATCCTACTTACAGTAAAGATTTGCCATATTTACAGTATGGTAGGCTACTGTACTACACCATTTTACAAGTGGGAAGCATCAGGCACATATGACCATGGATGTATTAACAGATCCAGGGCCGGCCCTAGGATGTTGGTGGCCCCCTAAACAAGGTTTTTGTTAGTGGCCCTGCACTCTAAGCGCAAACACCAAATCACTGGTTAAAACTGAATACAGACGTGTTTATGCCCTCTGAGGTTTGAGGCCATTTTCTCGAATTTAACATATTTCATTAAATTGATCTTTTTAAGATACTTGCAGTAACAATACTCAAGCGTTTTATGTCTAAATGTTAGAACCTCCGCTGTAAGCACACTGAGGCCAGTTTGTCCTAGAACACTGTAGAAAGAAATAATTTAGGTCAAATGCTGGAAATTTGAGGTCTGATTTTTGAAAATTTTCTAATTTCTCGTGAAAACACTCCTTCAGTCATGAGAATGAACTGTTTTGGTTCTTGAAATAGGATATGAATACAGTAATAGATAAGTGTAGAAAACAAGTCTAAAATGAAAAATTGTAAGATTGCTTTTTGAGCACAAATGTTGTCATTCTGCCGTTCTATTTTCACCAAATGTCTCAAATGTGAGATAAAAGAAGCTGAATATTGACTTCACATTACATATAAAGCTCATAGCTGCACGTGCAGACCTCAGGATGTTTAAATGACTTGATGAACCCCGGTACCTTTCTGATCATGTGGCCCCCCCCCCCCCACCTAACGGCTGTGGCCCTAAACAACCGCATAGAGGGTTTATGCCAGGGGCCGGCCCTGAACAGATCCATGCGTATCTGGTATGAAGGGAAGTTTGTTGTCATGTATCCATGACAATGTACTTTAGCAGTCGGTAGCAAAAGACAATTAACAAACAGAAAAGCTTTTCTCTGGTACATAAAACTACATCTTTGATCTGGGAATGAGTGGTGAGGGCACAGTGAGCCAGTCAGTAAATCAGCTTTAGTTTAGAGGAAAATTAGTCTGAATAGAAACTTGACAGCTGACATTAAAGTCACTCTAAATAAATAGGACAGAGACACAGACAACAGGTTGTGAGTCGAAGCCACAACACTGGGACCACATGCTCTGCACTCTCAGCCTGTGGAGCCAATACAATCAAATATACATATATTCAGGGCTCTCAAGTTTTGAACTTAGCTTGGAATGAGATTTATTTCGTCCTGCCGTATGGAGCGGGGGTGGGGGGTCCGGCAGAGGAAGTGATATTCCGGCTTCTGGTTAGAGTCTTACAATAACACTAGAACCGCCCCCCTCCCTCCCTATGGTGCATCTCAATGAATTTGAATATCATTGAAAAGTCAAAAAGCCGTAACCACGTATTGCATATAGATGGACATACAAAAGGCCAGCTTTCCATATTAAAAATGCTTGTTTAAATTTGTCTTTTGTAAAAACAAAAATTGTTGAAATATGAACGTATGAACGCCAGGTCTTCATCAAATGTAAGCTATAATCATTACAAATTAAATAAATAAAGTCATACAGAAATAGCCTACTAAGTAGAGACTTTATTTTGTTTTTTGTTTTTTACTACAACTGTTAGAGTTTACCTTAAATATGATGAACTTTTGGTAGCCTACAGCAGTGAACTACGTAAGGGATAATGTATAGTTCGGAGGTTGAACTGAAGGGGTTTATTTCTCCATTAACAACCGACCAACTATACATTATCCCGCTTAGAACACGGCCTACAACTAAATCATTCAATAATGTAACACAAAATAATGATTAAAAGAGATTTTATTCATGTCAAATTAGACCGTTGCTAGGGACGTCCACCGCTCTGATCAGCACAGCACAGAAAAGAGAAACTATGCAGGATATTTACCTTATGTTTCATTTTTACCGTCATTAAATAGCTTCGGACTAATAGTGATGTTAGATAAACGACTTGTAACCTGTTACAGGGAGAGTGGAGGCTCCTTATTTCCACATCGTGGCTGAAAAGCAAACTTGCATCAAAGCCTCTGACCCGTGTCACAGCTCCTCTCCTCTCCTGTTCTCTCCTCTGCGACACAAACACACCCCATAATCTCTTGTTTATGACAGATACGACTACACACAATACATCGTAACGTGTATGGTAATCCATCGATCCACTGATTGATTATCAAAGGCTTCAAATGCACGAACGGGAGGAGGCTCAGCAAAACAGCGGCCGTGACCGGACATGCAGAGTCGGCCGTTGCTATGGAGTCCCTAGCAACGGTCCGCTCAGCGGTGGTCTATCGAGAAATAAACACCGCAGAATATTGGTGATTGACCAATCAGAATCGAGTATTCAAGAGAGCCGTGTTCTAAATGTGATTAAACATCTTGCAGCCGGCCTTCCACTTCCCCATGAGCTGTCCTGACAGCTTTGCTGTGGTTCATCTTATCCAGCTATGCTTTCAGATTACCTTCTTCTCTATCACTGCTAGCCTACTGTATATATCAACCAGATTTGAGTCAAATTAAATAAATATAAATATTAATACATGCAGTGACGGCTGGTATCAATGGGCTAGCAGGGCTGTAGGCCCTCCCTGCATTACACAACAAAAGATGAGGAAAAAATATTCTCTAAATGACATACAAAAGATTGTTATAAGTCTTAGTGAAATCAGAAGTGGCAACAATTTTAAATAGTTTCAAGAAAAACACAGAATATCTCTAAACTGGCTAATTTTAATCAGCCCGAGCTCACGAGTCTGCTCTCATTCATTTTCCGAGTGTGGATGATTGACAGGTCTCATGTCCTGCCCTCACCATTTACCGACTGTTTGGGCTAACGCAGGGAACGTGCGTCTTTGGTTTTGCTAGGATACGCCTGCGAAGCCGCTTTCAGAGATGTGGCTGTGGTGCATCAAACGCTACCCCAGACAAGTGCGGTGGCAAAAAAAAAAAAAAAGATTGCGGAAGTACATAAAAGAACGGGAAAAGAAACACAAATGGCAGGAAATCGTGAGAGATCATTTATACAGAGCCAACCGCACATCTCCCAATGAAATGTCTGCATTAGTCACGGAGGAATCACTGAGGTTAAACAGCCTGGGTCAGGACTCAGACGACCACAGAGGAAGGAGAGACTTCAGAGGAGTCAGGGAGCTCTTTCAGTATGTTCTTCATCAGGTATTTCAGTATGCTGATATTCAGTGGCGGCTGGTGGTGAAATTAGTTTGGTGGGCTAATAAATAAATTATACCCATTTGGTTAACACAGCAGTAGCTAAAAGTTACATCCCATCTGACTAGCACAAAAGTATAGCAGCTAAATAGGCCTACACACTGCATTAAGTAGAAGAGTCTAATCCAAAAAACTTCACCTGGTTATCTCTCACACACTCACATACACACACACACATACACACACACACACACACACACACAGTCTCTCTCTCTCTCTCTCACGCACGCACGCACGCACACACGACGATATTGCTCAAAAGAAAAAAAGAGAATATATACGCAGCTCATATCGACGGCCTTTCTGGTCTGATGTTTATCGTCATGTCATTTAAGTCTGGTGCTCCCGGTGAGTTTAGAAACTAGATTCTCCACTTGGTTCATGTTAGCAAAGACAGTTTAGAGCAGTAAAGTATGCTACCTGTAGTGTAGCCGATGATCGTATCTGGCCTTCTGCATTGTGTTTCTCACGGCCTCCCTCCCACAACAGCACAACTTTTCCTCCGGTTCCTGTGATTGGTCTGAAAACAGCGGTGTTGGGCTAAATAAAATCAGCCCAAATGACAAGTAAATCTAGGGGGCGTGTCCTACGCAGCTCTGTCCCCACAAACGAAACACCAGCAGCGGGGCAGCCGGTCGGTGCGTGTCCGCTGAGTCCGCTCAGACACCGGACAGCTCGGCGGGTCCGTCCCTTGTGTCTGCGGAGCAGCTGGTTACCGTGGTTACCGAGCAGCAGAGGTCCGCCCGTGTTTAACGTTTAACCGGGAAACTAACGGGACCGAGCTGGGTGAACGCAACCGGAAACCAGCCAGAAGTACCAAACTAGAAAAGTAGATTGGAACTATGGTTTGCCAAGAGTTATACATACAAACAATATAGAAATAAATGACCAGAGCTACAACATAACTACAGGAACACACGCTCCTTGATCCACGCCCTGAAGAAGACGGGTCGGTCGAAACCGGTCGGCGTTCTTTTGTATCCATGCCCTGATTTATTAAAGGCTTTTTACGCATCATCTTGTCTCCAGCGTGTGAGTGCCTGAAGTAAGCCTTGTGCTTTTTTTCATCTCTCACAAATTTTTTCAACTTCAAGAGCACCCCGCAACACCTGGATACCCCTGGTTACCCCTTTGTGTCCACCACAAGCACTCGTATCCCCCCACCTTTGAAGAGAATTACAGGAACATGTCGGACGTAGCGCTCGCACTCTTCCAGTGACGACGCTCTGCCCAATCAGTGGAAGGCAGTCGGCTGACGTCACGTTATAGTATCGCTTCGGCTCGCTTGGAACCAGGGCTGAGGGGGGAACTAAAAATGGTACCTGGTACCAGGTACTAGGGCCAGTGGAAAAGCAAAAAAAAGCAGGCTGTGCCGAACCGTGCTAGTGGAAAAGCGCCATAACAGAACTGAATACGTCTCCCTGGGAGAAGCCAAGTTTGACACACTCCCCGTCTCCTGTGGTGTCCCCCAAGGGTCAGTCCTCGACCTTTTCACTGTGTACACGCTTCCCCTTGGCCGTGTCATCAGCCGGCATGGAATATCTTTCCATTGCTATGCTGATGACACCCAACTCTACTTCAAAATGAACCCAGCATCCTCTGAAACCCTGCCATCTTCCACACTCACCTCCACCACCTGCCTGGGGGAGATGAAGGCATGGACGAAGGAAAATTTTCTGCAGCTTAACAGCTTAACAAAAACATTGCAAAACTCTGCCCCTCACTCTCTCTCCCAGATGCAGAAAAACTTGTCCATGCTTTTGTCTCCACCAGGCTGGACTACTGTAATGCTCTTCTTGTCGGGATCTCCAACAAAAACATCCAGAAGCTCCAATACCTTCAAAACTGTGCTGCCCGGATCCTCACAAAGGTGCGAAAATTTGACCACATCACACCAGTTCTCAAATCCCTCCATTGGCTCCCCGTCTCACTCTGGATTGAATACAAGGTCTCCCTACTGACCCACCAGTGCCTCCATGGTAATGCTCCAATTTACCTGCTAATCACCCCTCAACTCTCTCTTCACGACACCTCTGCTCCGGTCAGGCAAACCTCCTGCAGATCCCAAGGACCAAGCTCCGAACCATGGGAGACAGATCCTTTTGTCACGCCGCTCCCTGTCTTTGGAAAGCTCTCGCTGACCACATGAGAGCACCACTGACCCTGGGCACTTTTAAAAAAGGCCTAAAAACCTACCTTTTTAAAAAAGCCTTTTTTATTAGTCTTGTTTTTTTGTTTTTTTTTGGAGACGTTCTCTCTCCAATTCTTATTTTTATTAATGTAGATTGTTTGCTCAATATGAAGTGCATTACATTTAAAATCCATTATTATTATTATTATTATTATTGTTATTATTATATTTAATGAGCAGTAGCTCCGGTGTTGCCCAGCAACAGAACCTGATGACAGATCATAGTAATCTGCTGCACAGACAACCAGTGGATCTGTTAATTACAAGACGACTTGTCTACATAGTGTCGCGACCATGCGCCACCCTGGTACATAAAGTTTTACAGTGAAGGCTCTAACAAGTCCAGGCTTCAGGGATGACCCAGGTGCTTATTTCTATTGCTGAAAACCTGGAGCTTGGTGGGATTTGCTGCCATATTGCTCAATGTTCGACTCACCGGCTGCTTCACGCTCATCACCTGTAGCTTGGTCGGCGAGGCTTTCCGGGCGGACCAGCGTCCTGCTTCAGTGGCACCGGGCCGGCCACCAGCTCCAGCGTCCTGCGTGTATCGACCTCCGTCCGTCGTCACGCGGTCGTGGCTTTTTCAGTTCATTTGTGTTTAGAAGAGACAATAAAACGATAATTCAATCTTGAGTTGGACGGGGATCCTTCTCATCGTCAACTTCTCTTGACTTCTCTGCGGACGGCCGCCTCGTCCCCACGAGACTCTTCCTTTGGCTTTTTCCCAGCATGCCCTTGCTCCTTCCGCTCACGTCAGACTTAAGCGGCCAGGTAACCAGGCAACCAATCAAAACATTACATTACACAATATGGCAGCCCCCCTTCTCAAACCTACGGAAGTGACCTCAACAATAGTGAATTATTTAAATATTATATTTACACAATTATTAGTTTGAATCCATATATCCATCTCTGTGTTTGTCCTCTCAGTCCTTCTGCCTGACTCTTCCTCACATCTGATTGGTTAGTTTAACTTGACAGGAAGTGTCTATGTTGTTTGAAGTGGACAAAATGTGGAGATAAATGCTGCTTGAGCACTAGTTCACTGACAGGCTTGGCGTGTTCACTCCAATTTTAGGAAATCTCTGGGTGCCAGTCCAAAAAATAGTTGTGTAGTAGAAAACTGACAGCACTCTCAAATAAGTTAAATACTTTATTTTTTTAATGCAAAAGGCACAGCAGCAGTCACAGGGACGTGTTTTGGCTTGCAGCCGTCCTCAGCGTTCGTTAGTTAGTGGGTGTGTCTTTCCCTTAATAGAAGCCAGCTGGTCCAGATGAGTCCATTACTAGAATAAAAAATAAAAAATATCGTACAGATAATTCAAAAATACAATCCTCAATAATACATCATCAGAAATATCCAAAATTGTCCAACAACAAGAACACAATAAATATATTGTCTATGAATAACGAAGGGTTTCCACATGTATCTGTGCTGAGCCCACATGGAACCCCCCAGACCATAATATCAGACCACATACATAATCAGAAATATCCAAAATTGCCCAACAACAAGAACAACACAATAAATTCACTGCCCGTTCAAAAAAAAAGTCACACTCTGATATTTCGTTGGACCGCCTTTAGGTTCGTTGATGGCACATGTGGCATCGTTTCAATGAGCTTCTGCAATGTCACAACATTTATTTCCATCCAGAGTTGCATTCATTTTTCAAAGATTCTCAGTGAGGTTAAGGTCTGGACTCTGTGGTCACATTAGACCACATTTCTTCCTTGAAAATGATGGTTGCAGTTTTTGATAATGCATTGGACAGTTCTCAAGCCAATTTTACTAGTCTCAGTTATCTCCTTTGATGTTTTATTTGCTTGATGCATGCCAATAATTTGACCCTTCTGAAACAGATTAACATCTTTTCCACGACCACAGGATGTGTCTTCTGACATGGTTGTTTAAGAAATGAGACTGCATCAGTTGGGTTATATAAGTTGTTGCCAGCTGAAATGAATCATCCATGCAGTATCCAATAGGAGGCTCTTACCTATTACCTTATTTAAATCCAAATGGTGACTTTTTTGGGGGACGGGCAGGCAGTGTATATTGTCTGTGAATGACAAAGGGTCTCCACATGTGGCTGTGTTAAGAGCCTATGGAACCCCTAGACAATAATATCAGACCACATACATGCCACCATCATTGGCTACAGGAAATATGATAAAACTAATTCTCATTTGAGAACTCCCCAGGCAATAATAATAGATCACATACATATCAACATAATTACAGGAACATGATAAAACTAACTCCCCATTTAAGCCCCTCGGATATCCCGTCTGTAAGAAATGAGCACTAGTTAATCCAGCCCTGTGGTCTTTACATATACGTAGCAGTAGCAGGGACATTTTGAAAGATGTCACTGAGTATGTTACTAAACATAAACAGAAAATGTTCCTGCTAGGGCAAGGAGAGCACAAGTAAACAGTTATTTCTTTGTTTGTTATTATAATTTGATCCCCTCACAGCTCCTGTTTCAGATCCGGGGGACGGAGGAGTCGTAAAACTGAAAAGTGAAACAACGCGTTTACTTTACGACTACTTAACCACATTTACCCAAACCCAAAATCTGACCTTAAACAAAGCTCCTCTATATCTGTAGAAGACCGCAGGCTGGATCGGGACACAAAAACAAACAAAATTGGCTTATAAATGTGACTCAGATCTGCTAAGAAAGAAAAATCCAATCCAGTTATTATATTTTTATATTATACTTATGAAATGTAATTGAGAAAACAAATTAATTTGATGTAAACTTTCTTCCTTTTTTTCCTTCTTTTTTTAAACCAAATTTACCACTGGAACTTATATAACTAAACTACATTTAATGTGCACATGGGTGTTTTTGTTGTTGTTTTTTCCTACTTCTACTATATGGTATTTTTTCATCTTTGTAACACATTTTCAGTTACTGTAGATTCATAGATAAGTTACAGATAACCTAACTAGATGGGGATTTATGTTTTTCACTAATGTATTGATGTAAAGACACATCACCCTATGTTCAATAGATCTTTATAAAAGCCTACTCATTGTTCTTCTCATGGGATTACACACTGCAGATGCAACACAAACACATAAATTCATTTATTCAGTAATTACTGTAATTTTATTAACTATGCTGTGTTTTATCTTTCGCATCAACAGGTGTGGCGTTAAAGTCTGACAGGTGGTTACTGAACAAAGCTGCACTGCCTATTGATATATTAGCATTGATTATTAAAGCTGCAATTCTGGAGGATGTCAATGATCCACAAGAGACCAGGATCTGCTTCATACCTGTGTGTTCGAAACAGCTTCTTCTCCTCAGACTTATTAATCGCAGCCATCTCACGTACCTGACTCGTTACCCAAACAGCCAAAACTAATCAATTGCAAAAACATGGTTGGCTGTAATCAGATTTGAAGCTCGGAGCTCTGCTGCTCTCCAGCTGTTTCTCCCCCTTTCAGGGTGGTCAAATTAACTTTACTGAGTTCCCACATTTAATAGGACTGCCACAGCAAACAAAGCTGCCTTGCTCAGGAAAAAAAGTAAACAGGAATCTTAAAAGAAGAGACAGAACAACATGAGATAGAGCCAGGAGGAGGGGGCTAAAGATCAATCTGGAAATGTGGAACCACTTAGGCCCAGTGCGCACACCCTATAAAGGGTTAAAGATGGCTATGGGATAAGTGGAGCTCGTTTATCGCAAATTTGACAGTGGTAGTTAAATGGTGAGTTTTCTCTGGGAGCTGCCAGTCTGAGGAAGCAGATGAGACGGTGCTGTGCTCACCTCTGCTGCTTCTCACTCTCTGAGCTCGTCTCTGCCGGTTTACGGCCGAACGTCTCCTCATCTGAGCCCTAAATCTTCCACCGTGAAGCAGGACTGAAGCAGAGGAGGGTTGTCTCATCTCCCCTCTCTCTGCTGACACCTTCACGTTCATCGGCTTCATCGCTGCTTTGGGCCTGTGAGATTTTCTTCTCCACTTAACCTCCATCCATCCCTTCAGCTTTCATACCCCAGCCGCCACCGCCACCAGCAGCAGCAGCACCTCCCCTGTCTTTACCCTTTCCCTTCTTGCCTCTGTCCCCTCGCTGTGGATCTAAGTCTTGGTCCTGACACCCCCGGAGTCCCTGCTGATGTCCACAGCCTGGCGCTGAAGTGGGCGCTGGCCAAGCAGCCCAGATGCATTTGCGACTTTTTGCCATTGTGATATCCTTGTTGTGTGAGGTGATCAGGATGGGATCTGGTGTCATGCAAAAGCAAAGTGGTGAGTACAAAGCATGCAAAGTTTTTGTTTCTCTCTGTGTGTGTGTAACATGATCACTTCTGCTTTCTCTACATTGAAAATGATCTGTAGTTTCTCAGTGATACCTGGGACCTGAGATTTTCAACTTGGAACTGACAGTGTGCATGAAACAGAATGAAAACATGCAAAAACTGTGGTAATGAATTAAATGGACACACTGGACTCATTTAACATTATGTTTTATAATTACCACAATATTCAAGCAGAAAAATTCTACAAATGACAAACGACTTTAACTCTGAGGACACAGTGTAACATTTATAAAAAGATTTTTTGTCAAACAGCTGCAACATTTATTACAAATGTGTCCCGCACCACATGGTTCAGCCTTCCACTGCCCATGTGCTGCTGTTTCATTTCATATTTGATAATACAAGGGAATGACAGGATATCTCTTCACTTTACGTCTTATTATGAGATGATTTAAAAATGAAAACATCAGAGATGAAGAAGAGGAGGTCCAGAGCTTTGCTGTAAAAGCAGCGGCTGCACTGATGTGAGTGATGTTGTATTTCTCCTGACAGATTTTCCTCCTCTGCTCCAAATCCACAAATCTAATACTCTCACATCTTGCTGTAAAACATTGTTCACTTTGGATCATCATCGGATCCTAATCGCATTTTACATTTGTATGTTTTCATGTTTTATGAGCGGTTTTCAGTGGCTGATATGCCTTGTCATGTTAAGGAGAGAAACTCCTCGCAGATTTGTGGATAATGCTCTTTTTTTTTAAATCTTTTTTTTATATATATAAAAACCTTTCTGAAACCCTGGAGTCCAGGTGACCCTCACACTCACCGCCGCCTGGCATTTCCTCAGGAACCTGTGACTAATAGAGGGAGATCCGGTCTCAATTACACTGTCATTCTGACTTCCGACGTTTCCCCCTCTCTCCCTCCCAGAGGTGACGTGTTTGGATAATGAGGAGAGGCTGCATGAAGCCATCAGGTGTCACTGACTCTCATTGGGGCTAATCACCTGTGACAGCTATTTCAAGCTTGTTTACCAAAGCCAGACTGACAAATACCTACGTAGAAGAAAACGCATGATGTGTTTGTGAAAAGTGAGAAGAGCCAAAGGGAAATAAACATGTGCAGGTGTCGCATGAGAACACAAACTGGTTGAATGTTGAATTGTTATCAACATTCTAATATTAATCATCCGTCAGACTGAGAATCAGGACTTTGAAACTAGTTCTTATTTTATACTTATTCAAAGTATGAGTTTAGAACCTTTTTTATGGCATGTTGCACTAAAACAACTATAAAAAGAAAAATGAAAAGCATGAAATAAAGATATAAAATACACAAATCCGAAAAATCCAAAAATAAATTTTGTTTAAAATTGTAGAAAACATCTTGTTGACGTTTGGATTGAGACGTCTGATGCTGATGGCCGAGAGCAGCTGGAGGTCAGATCCTGGTTTTTGATTTGAAGGGTCAGATTCTGGTTGTGGTCTCGGCAGCTTGACCCGCTGTCAGAATTCATCACTTCACACCAAACTGATTTATGTTGTTTTATTACCCCCCCCCCCCCCCCCCCCCCCCCACCTTTTTTTTTCTTCCCTCTCCTTCATTTACCCTTTCTTTCTGCCTCACCCCCCACACACCCTCCCACTTCCACTTCCCTACGTACCTCTCCCACCCTTTCACCCTCTGTCACATCTGGACTTGGTTCATTTAGCTGTTAAAACGCACACGTGCGCGCACACACACACACACACACACACACACACCAACACACACGTGAGAAGGGTTTCAGAGCGGGAAAGTTGGAGTCGGGAGGTCGAGGCCATTATCGCGTCCATTAGTGTCGATCTGTGTGTCTGTGAGGTCTCTGTAGGTCAGGTTCAGCTCCACCGTCACGTCCTCTCTGTCTTATGGATTTAACCATCTTCTCTGCAGTCACATTGCGCCAATTAATAATCAATAATTACTGTGGTTATTATTGGTATTTGTGTTACAACATCCTGCATCTGTAGGCTACTGCCTTTGCGTTTCATGTTTTTTCTTCCTATTCCTTTAGTGAGTCTGGAGATGTTTAGCTGCAGAGTTGAAGGAATCTATGCATGTCAGAATTACATTATGAATAATAAAACACTATAATTATAGATTATATGTTAATATTGACAAGAATTGTTCTGATGGTAACATAAATTGCTCAGATTTAGCCTGAAACACTAAATCAGGTGAGGTCTCGGAGTGAGTCTAATCCACATTTCACACTCAGATAAATCAGCAGATTTCCTGGACAACAGTTCTTCCTCTCTGCGGCTGTTCATTCTCTCTTCTTGTGAAAGTGCTGATGTTATTGTTCAAGGACTTTTTTCACCTTTATTTGACAGGGAAAGTGGAGATAGACAGGAAGTTGAGGGGGAGAGAGGGGGAGTGGTGTGGTGGGGATGTGCAGGGACGGGAGGAGTCAAACTGAGGACCTGCTGCTCAGGGCTCATTACAGACATGGTACCCCCCCCCCCCCCCTCCCCCATCCCTCCTCCCCATCATCAGGGGCGCCATGCAGGCTACTGTTTTAGAGCAGCAAGGAAGAACTGATTCACGGTAAAATGGTGAACAAGTTCAGAATCTGTAAATGAAATCACGGTGTTGTAACATCTCTGAATAGAAGCTGACAGAGTCTAAACCACAGTGAGATGGTCTGACATGGAGGTTTTTGCTTTGCGTCACCAGCTGTTCCCTACGCTCCTTTGCTGTTGCATCGCACTTTACACTGGCTTCCTGTCTCTTCTAGAATTCATTTTAAAATTTTACTTATTTTTTAGTTTTTAAGTGCCTGAATGGTCTGGCACCGCCCTACCTGTCTGACCTTCTTGTTCTTCACCATGGCCCCCCGAGCACTGAGGTCTGCTAATCAGCTGCTCTTAACCACACCGAGAGCAAAACTAAAAACGAGAGGATGGTTCTCTGTGGTGGAACAGCCTACCTCTGCATATTAGGACTGCACAAACACTCGAGAACTTTAAATCTCTTTTAAAAACTCATCTCTTTTCCTTGGCATTTTAGTTTTATATGTCTCCACTCTTGTTTTATTGTTTTATTGCATGCTTTTATTGTAGCTACATTACCTGTTCCATCTAGTTGTATTGCCACTAGTTTGCTTGTGTGTTTATTGTACAGCTCTTTGGACAACCTGGGTTGTATTTTTAAATGTGCTATATAAATAAATATGTATTGTATTGTATTGCAAAGCGGTGACCTTGTTGCCTGGCAACTCTGACAGCACAAAACTTTTTTTTTTCCTCACAAACTTCTGGTTTTAAGGGTTTGTCCCGATATTTTTGAACTAAGTCGAAACACAACACTGACATTTAAGTGTGATTCTCAGACTCTCCGTCACCGCTGTTTGGTGACTCATGATATGTTGCACCACAAAGGAAACCACCTGTTGGAGACTTTGTTGCCCTGGGAAAGAAGGAGGCAGTAACAAACCTTTAGCTTTAGTCCAGTCGTGTTGCTGTGACACAATCAGAGTTTTAACAGCTGCAGCATCTGTGTTTTCCTGATGAAATCATCTCATTCTGATCTACTGGGTGAATTTCATTTGGCCTCCATCACACGCGTCAATGAAATGACTGCTCCTGGAGAGGAAAGTGTCATATAGAGATCTGTTGACTGTGTGTTGACAGGACATATGGGGAGAGAGAAGAGGATTTGAACCAGGGACATTGAGGTCATTTATGAACCTTCAGGCCTCCAGATCTGGATTGAGAAAGTGTTTATTGATCCGACCCGTTTGTCTGGATCATCACCTGCAGAGTGAACTTGAAGTTGTGACTCTGTCTTTTAGAAACCACGTGGTGAAAAATGTCCACATGTTGGGCCGTTGGAGCGCACAGCGTATGTTGTTTTAACACGTCACCCCCACCTGGCACGTTTCTCTTGTTTATAGACACATTATGGAGCATCTTAGGGTCTTTTTGGCTCCATCTACTGAAGTGGCGGCTGATGTGTGTTACTGGAAAACTGTACATCCTAACACAGAAATCTGTTTCCACAGCTTAACCTCTCTTCACCTTCATCTCTAAGCTGAAGATACTGAAATGAGACGTAAAGTTGTGATTTTCATCACTGTTGCATCACATTTCAATGTCTTATCTTTCTTCAGTTGTTTTGCTCCCACACCAGTTCACTGAAAACACCGTATCACACGACTTTGTTTCTTTATAATTTCCTCACTATTCTCTTTCCTCACTATGTCTTTTGAATCCAGTTTTAGGGTGGAAGTCCTTTTTCCTATCCAACATATTTCCCCGAAACCCCAACAGAGCCTGTCACACCTGGTGCTGGTTAAAAACCCAGTTCAATCCCATGCGAGGTCAGAGGTCAGTGTTTTACGCTACCTAAACCTGCCGCTCCTCTAAAAGTCCCCTAAGCCTGCAGATCGATAGCATATGTGCAGAGAACTGTTTTTCAGACAATGGGTCGAGAGCTCAGAGTGAAGTCCCACAGCTCGGTGCTCTGCTCCTCCTCCTCACTCAGCCTTTGTCTCCCTTCTTCTATTGTCATGCTCATTAGGAACTCGGCTCATCTCTAAACACGTTGAAAAACATCCTGACTGCTCTGTTAAAGTGATCTTTGTGGTTACCTGAAGTGATCTGGCAGTGTGTTAGCCTACCTGCAGTAGACTCAGTTTAAAGGAGCAGACTGATGAGTGTCTGTCGGCCAGAACAAAAGAGTGAAAAAACATCTGTTTAAATGTTTGCTTCATGTAAAAATATTTTCATGTTTTCTATCTTCCTGTCAAAAGCTCTTATCTTTGGTTCAACATTTTTCTCTACTGCCGAACGGCCGTATTCCTACCCACAAGAGCACAGTAGGCTATTTAGCTGCTGCTGCAGGCCAGCAGAGCAAATCAAAAGGAGCTGCACTTTTCTATGTTGTGATGGGATAAAATAGCTGCACAGAGTAGAGACATGTCCTGCATTTCATCTACAGTATGTCACAGCCAAGTTTCAGTTTCAAGTTGGTAAATTCTGCAAAAAAAAATCCTTTAGTTAGCTGCTGTTGTTAGCATTGTTAGCTAATACCAGCTGATAACAACACACCATGTGATAGTTTGCGTGTAAAAGCAATATAAGAACATGTCTACAGGTAGAAGCTACTAAATACTGTCATCTACAAAAACACGACCAAGTGGCCGATAAACAATGTAACTGAAAGCAGCCCCAGCTGGGGCCACCACTTTTTTTGTGTCCCTTGGAAACATTTCTGTTGTGTTGTGAATTGTTGCAGCTCATGTGTTGTCACAGTTATAAGTAAGTAAATAAGTAAGTTGTTTTCTGAATTTGTTTGCATGTGTTTTTTTTACAGTAAGTTGCAGTGTGTTGAGCTCTCAGGTCCACCATAGTTTTCCCTCCCCTAAAAAGATAATAACAATATTGACTTATTTAAAGTTTTAATTTATTGTCTCACATGGGCTATCTGTCCCTCGGAGAGAAGAGAAGAGATCTGTGTTTTGCGATCTGGTGAAACAGAGCTATAATTAGACCTACATGAATCTTTTCTTGAGCTGCAAATGACATTTTAATTTGTTTTACTGACTATGTAGCTAAAGCATCTAAATCTGTTTTTAAAACTGTAGAGAGCAGAGTCAGATTGGGAGGACGGGAAGAAACCCACATGACACAGAGAGAGGAAGTGACCAGACAGTCATTTGTGGCTGTCACTTTCCCATAATCCACTGCACACTGATCAGTGTTGGGTTTGTATAGATTCATCTAAGCTCTTAGTGCTGACATGTCGCTGCTGTTGTGTTGCCAGATTTCACTGAGTCTCAGAGGTTTAGAATCAGCTCATCTCTGTCTCAGTTCTGACTTTTCTGTTCATGAAGCTCATTACAATGATCAGCTTCATCTTGCGGGTGTTGTGTGGCGTTAATGCACTTTGTTGGTAAGCAGCACTTTTCATCATCTCACAGCGGTGCGTGACTTGTAACCTTTAATGACCTCTGCTGATGACCTGGTTTTTTGCAATGCATATTTCAAGTTTAAACCTACTGTATGCATATTTCAACTTATGTCTGCGCACACATGCACACAGTCAACGGGGGCGCCGGCAGTCAGCCACAGGTTCTTTGTGAGGATCAGACCCTGCTATTGTTCAGACTCACGCACACTCACTGCCCGTCCTTCACCTCCTCGCTGTAGATTCAAACCGTCTTTCCATCCCCTTTTACTTCACTTTATCTGTCTTTCCATCCCACCTCACCCGTCTTTCCGTATCCCTCTTTATCCCATTGGATTTTAAGCATTCCTGCTCTGTCTGTCCAGGCCTGTGTGTGTATCTGGGAGCAGACATCTCCACTGGCTGTTATAATATAATAAGGCTTACCCCGGCTTAGACGTCAGCCCATCCTGCTCCACACACACACACACACAAGAGTTGTTGTCAGGTCCATGCACTGGACTGAAGAGGAGGGGAGTAGTTTTAATTTTCCTCACTGTGTTTAATCAGATAATAAATCATGCAATATATTAGTGAAGATCAGTGGAACAACTGCTCCCACACTGTGGGCACAATTTCTCTTTGTTTTGGCTCAGTCACAGTCGAATGTGACATGATGCTGAATAGAAACAGCAGCTCTATAAACCAAAATATTATTTCGGCATTTAGGGCAGACAACAGATGCAAGAAGTATGCTCACATGATACATGGGGTTGTGAATGTCTGATTCTTGAATGTCAATAAAAAATGAATTACAAAAAAAAAAGAAAAGAAAAAGGAACACTAGCTCTGACAACAAGATGCAGCCATTTATTTCACTGTGAGAGAGGAAGAGATTTACCTCACAGCCTTCCTCTGGGAGAAAGAGAAGAAAGAGCTGAACTCCAAAAGGTTCAAAATGTTTATAACCAATATTAATCAAATAAATTCTGGTCTTTTATAAAATCAGAGGTCCAGGTTGTGTTGTGATTCTCTAACAAGGCAGAGGCCACACAGGCTGTTTCCAGCCAGCATGCTGCCAGCAGATTTTAAGTGCTCTAATAACACATCAGTTTGAGGGCGCGCACCCTACAATCCCCTCCAACACAACAAAATCCAGTAAAATGTTACACACAAAGTAGAGACGAGGCAAAAATAAAATAATTACATCCCATATAATATAATTACACCTCAACCTTTTGCCTCTCTGCAGGTGGGTGAAAGCTCCATGAAGTTTTTCAAGCCGTGCCCAACCGGGTCTCATGGGCCAAGCCCTGGACTCCCTGCTGTGGAGGAAACTTCACAGCAGGGAGTCCAGGGCTCAGACTGAGTGATGGCCTAAGTGGAGCCGCTGCTCATCATGTTGAGACCAGTGAGTGGAGGTTCTGATTAGGATGCCCCCCCCCCCCTGTGGAGGGCTTTCTGAGCACATCCACCCAAGGGGAGACCGGGTAGCACAGAGCAAATTTCATCTGGCCTGTAAACACCAGGGGTGAGGTCAGGCTACTTGACTGACCTGCCACCACCACGACCCATCACTGGGTGGGCAGTTAAACATGGGTTATGGATGGATGGATGGATGGATGGATGGATGGATGGATGGATGGATGGATGGATGGATGGATGGATGGATGGATGGATGGATGGATGGATGGATGCACATGATTTCAGCAGCACTAATGAATTCCTGCCGTAGGAAGTTAAACTCAGTGGGTTTAGTTTAGTTTAGTTTATTTAAAGTGTAAAATCACCATGGTGCAACATGGTCTCGGTACACTTTACAAAATTAATTACAATAATAGAAATAGCAAGTCACTTTACACAACAGTTTACAATAAATGATCAGAAAAAATACAGGCCAAATAGGCGAACATAGCCTACTGTGGAGGACAAGCAAAGAACGTACAGGGAGATAAATAGGACACTCAAATTTTGCCAAAACATTGTGTAAGAAGGTGCTTCTTAAGAAGTGTTTTAAAGGTTACGGTGGAAGTGGATTGTTTGACATGTAGTGGGAGACTATTCCATAAGCAGGGTGCACGGTAGGAGAAGGCCCTATAACCAAATGATTTTTTATTGACTGGGGGAACAACCAGAAGATGAGAGTTTACAGAGCGGAGAGGGCGGGGTGGAATATAGGGTATGAGTAATTCAGACAGGTATGATGGAGCCAGGCCATTCAGTGCCTTATATGTAAGGAGAAGGACCTTGAAATCAGCTCTGGCCTGGACCGGTAACCAGTGGAGAGATTTCAGGACTGGTGTTATATGACTGTGTCTATGGGTTTGATCTTTCCACCCTTTGGCTCCGTGTCCTCCTCCCTATAGCGTCTTCAGCTCTGGATCAGTCGGGAGCTCAGAGCTCAGAGATGATTTCTCGTGGATCCAGAAACTCTCTGGTACCGTGAGGATTTGTGATGTCTCCTCTCCTCCACCCTGCCCTCCGCCCTCTGCTCTCCGCCCATCCTAATCCACAGCCTATGTTTCCTTCTGCAGCAAACAAAGAGACATCAGAGGACTGTCGGAGTTGTCTGGAGTGTTCCCGTGACAACGGCTGCGTGCGTTGCCCCGAGCGACTCTTCTTGTTCCTGCAGAGGGAGGGGATGTCCCACCATGGTACCTGTCTGCATGCATGTCCCGCCGGACACTATGGACAGAGAGGGAAGGACATCAACCGTTGTATGAGTATGTCAAAGACCAACTACGTCTCACATAAACACAACCTACGGTGGCCCTGAGGGCTTTGTAGCATACTGTAAATGACAGAGCAGGATGAGTAGAACATTTTTCACACTGCCCATATACACAGAGTTTACAGATTTATTAAGATGCACCTTGTTCTATTCATCCCAGACACACAATGTCCCAATAACAGATGAGAGACAGAAGAGAAACCACGTCACCTCAGAAACATCTCACCCAAAACTTCCTCTTTCCCAACTTCAGCTCTTGTCTCTGTCTACCTGACAGAAAGCAGTGCCTGAACCACGTCCTGATCCGACCTCAGAAAAACACACAGCAAAGATAAGAACCAGCCCGACTGGCTGAAGCCCCCCGAAAAAAAAAAAGGCTCAATTCATATAATCATATAAAATGCCTCTGAGATGACACAAAGGAGGGATTTAAACTTCCTGGAATACAGTCGGTGCAGCTCAAAACGCAATCAGCTCAGTGTGGGTTTGTGCCAGGTTGGCATACGTAGTTTACACTCTTTATATTAGGACACACAAAACAATAAGCTGAGATGAACTGGGTGGAGAAATGAAGCTCAGTAAACAAAGGAACATGAGAAATGTCAAGTTAACTCAAAGACAAAACACTGCAGGTCAGAGGAGGAGTGGAAAGAAATATGAATGTGTTCAACGAACAATTTCACGTACAACAATGATTAGACAGACAGACTCACCTTCAGGACACCCAGACAGGTGTGTGATCAGCCAGAAGAGTGTGTTGTGTGTTGTGTGTTGTGTGTTGTGTGTTGTGTGTTGTGTGTTGTGTGTTGTGAGTTGACGGGGTGTGTGCTGTCTCTCCCTCCCTCAGAGTGCCGCTCTCTGGACTGTGAACAATGTTTCAGCCGTGACTTCTGCACCAAGTGTAAACAAGGACTCCACCTGTACAAAGGCAGGTGTATGAGCAGCTGCCCAGAGGGAACCATGGCCCATCAAACAGACTGTCTGGGTGAGTGGCACACACGGACACACACGGACACACACACACATGACAAAGTAATAAATCAATAATCATTATTACCACATCATATCTTCAGGTTTTCTGGTTCATTCAGGTTTTTCATACAGAAAGCAAAGCTGTGTCATCAGTAAATGCTTCCACAAACTTAAAAGTTGTATAATATAATGCTCTTTGTAGAATATATTTACAGATATTTGTCATGTTTTATGTCACGGTGTGTGACAGACAGGACAGTGAAGCCAGTGTTGAGAGATTTGATCCATATGGAACAAAGTCCAGTCCAGTCCAAACCAGTCCTCCTCCTCCAGACACCTGTTCTCTGTACAGCAGTTTGTCATTTTGGTTGGCTCTACTTATTTACCACTCAATCTTCTTCAGACTCTGTCCAGGGCTCTAACGGGGATTTCAGCAGGGCTCAGTGTTTCCAGTGGCCTGTGCTGCGTCACAATGACAAACACCTGCACAGCCAGTAGAAACCAGTCACCTAGGTACAGAAAGTAAAGCTGAAACAGTGGAAACAGCTGCATCAGAAGCCTGAACTCTGCTCTTTGTACTTGAACCCAGCAGCCTCAGGCTATAGTGCTAATATCCTTTAGCATTGGAAAGATGCACCTTCTTCACTGACATCGATCTAATGTAAACACAGCTTCCTGTTCCGCAGACGTCCCGCCAGAAGTTTGGAGAAGTAAAAGGTTGCTCTGAGCGGTGATGAGCTATAGTGTCCTAGTTCTGACTGGGTTTTGAGGTGTTCACCATAAACACAATATCCTGCTTTCAGAAACATTTACAGGCCTCGATCTCCTTGAAGCTTTGCAGCACATGCAGCAGCAGAACTGAGCATACTCAGGTTTCAGCCATGTGTCCAGATGCTTCCTGCAGTAGTTAGTGAAACAAAAAACTGTTGTAATGTCGGGGCTGATACTGCACGTCAGAAACTATAGCGGCTTCGTCCTCTTCACATTGGACACCTGGAAACTGAAACCTCACATTCCACAAGACGCCACACATTCAACACCTGTGTGACCGTCTGTGTCTGTCACCTGGTTCCTGTTCTCGTAGCCGGGGGGGCGGGGGAGTAAAAACACTCTGACCACAGTCGCCTATAAAAACATCCAGTGGGTGCATCAGTTAATCTGAGAGGTTTAATAAACAACAGACATGTTTTCTCCTTCTATCTGGCTCTCTGAGTGTTTCACCGGCTGCTTTTTTCCCCCCATTATTTTTATTTTTTCATATCTTACATTGAGATGATTTCAGTGAAATAATGTGACTATTAATAGAAGTCATCTGTTTGGAGGAAACTAGACTTTAAATCATGGGAGACTGTGAAACAAGAGAAGAAATGTTGGAGTCTGTGAGTAAAACCTTCACATGGACCTGATCACTGTGATGTCTCTAAACGTTAAATACGCTTTAATGACGCCCCCATTAATCGTGACCTTCTCCCCCGACGCTCCTCAGCTCGTCTTCATCTGGTTCTGTGAACTTTTCTTTCTCTTCATTCATTTTTCAGGTGAATCTTGTTTTTTTTCCCATCGGGGATCCAAGCTTTCGTTTCAACACCTGATTCACATTTAAAGTATTTTTTCAAAGATTTACAATTTATCTCCACGTTGCGCTGTGTATCATCCCTCCCTTCTGAGTAAGTGAGATATATTGGTAAGCCTACTAATCATTCAGACCCTCCACCTTCCACCCTCCACCCCCCCTCACTTCTGCTGTCCACCTGCACCATCTGCAGCTACTGTTGTATCCTGGCGTCGACCGCCACATCTGGTTCTCATGGCGATGTTCAGGTTTCACGTTGGCACACACCTCAAGCCACTGGAGGAAAAGAGTCGCCGGAAATCTGCTCCATGACCATAATGAAGATGATTACCAACAAATATTTTTCTAATCTTGGACGAGGCTGCAGGGTTTTTTTCCACCGTCAACTGTGTTGGAAAAAGAAAAAAAAAGAAGAAAACGAACTAAAAAAAAAAAAAAAACATGCAGCGACTTGATTTTCTGGTGACATCAGCTCACTGAGCAGCGACTCGCCAGCGCGAGTGTAACGACATGTGTGTTACAGTTTCAGATGGATATCATCTCAGATCTGGGTGATTAGGCTGAGGAAGACATTACTCTTGACACTGGTTATGACTGTAATATATTGTTTATCTGTTGTTTCACAATTTAACCAATAGCTTTAATCTATATGATTTGATTTTCTTGATGGTTTTCATTCAAATGTATATTTTATGTTTGTTTTAGTTAGTTTTTAATATAATATCTTCACGCCATCCACACAGTTTTCTCACATTTTGCTTCCACCTGGAGCAAAATGTGTCATGTCATAAAGTTTGTTTTTTTTGCATCATTATCGCATTTTTTTCCCCATGCAAAAGTATTTATTCATTCAAGTAGTAAGCCATATTAATAGGCAAACATTTCATCTGAGCACTTTCTACCTCTCTGGGTCGTGACCTGAGCATGCCAGAGGAGCTTTCCCTCTCTGTGATCATCTTCAGGAACACCTCACTGGTTCTTGATCCACCACATCTGAACCTGATCAGGCTCTTGGCTTCTGCAGGGCCAGATTCCTCCAGTATTGTCTTCTCCTGCAGGATCTGCTTTTTTTAAAAATCAAATGAGAAAAGTCTGAGTTTTTGTTTGCGTCTGATGTTGAGATATCTTTAATCAGCTGGTATCTCCTCTCTGATCCTTTTCCTCTCTCTCAGACGACTGTCTCCTGGCTCCACCGGTCGAGTGGAGCGAGTGGAGCGTCTGCCTGCGCGACGGCGTCACCTGCGGCTTCAGGTGGGGCAAACGGACCAGGACCCGGGGGGGGAGCAGGACGTCCGAGGAGAGGGCAGCGTTGCTTTGCCCGTCCCACAGTGAGACCGAGAGGTGCAGGATGAGGAAGAAGTGTTCCACAGGTAAGAGGAGTAGAGGGTGAGAAGGTTTTTATACGCACATCATGCTGTAGGCTATTGAGGTGCAGGGCAATAAGAAGTAACGTAGAAAAAGAGAGGGTTGCCCGCACACTCTTTAAAGGAGGTCACAGTGATTTATTTAGCACTTGCACAAACGTTTTCGACCATGTGTGGTCTTCTTCAGGTGCCAACAGAACAAAGGAACGCTCACACCCATATATAGGGTCACAGGTGTATGGGTGTGAGGTCCAATTAGGTGAGGAGGGGCGAGCCTGAAGGTAAGGGGCACATCCTTCAGCTTACAGTATTTAATTATACACTTTTAAATATATAGTTTTAAATATAGAAAATCTTTTAAATATAGAAAACATCATACACTTATCATTAAACAATTGGGCCCAGAAAAACACAAATATAATCAGTGGGAAAAACTGAACTATTTACCAATTTAAAATCAACCATAAACAACATGGCTGCCTCTAATAAGTCCAGTCTGACTCAGATGTGGATTCTAAGCCTGATTTGGTCTCTTGGTATTCTCTGTTGACACACTGGTGCAGTTTATAATGTCAAGTCAACAATGGCCCCATAAACCAACATGTGCTACAACTATAGCAATTAGTGAGCCCCACTCCCACCCGTCATCTCTGGATTTCTCTCTCCGTGTTCATGGTGAACGACGTCCATATCTGACCCAGGGCCGTTGCTAGGAATTCTGGGCCCCCTTAAAGAATACTAAAGTGGGCCCCTCCCCCTAACTTTTCCTTTTTTTTTCTTAGACGTATGTATGTATTATCGTTTTTTATTTAGCCTTCTTTGTTTTGATGCTAATGCAGCATTACACTGCAAAAACTCAAGTATCTTAACAAGAATATTTGTCTTATTTCTAGTCAAAATGTCATTTCTAGTCAAAACAAATCTCATTCTTCTTAAAATAAGACACATCATATTAAAAGTAGCTTGTTTTTAGACACTTTTTACTTCTTTCAAGCATATTTTCACTTGGAATAAGTAGAAAAAATCTGATAGTGGAGCAAGTTTTTCTTCCTTATTACAAGCACAAAAAACTTACTTTCACTGGCAGATTTTTCAATTTATTGTGAATTTAAGTGAACATTTTCAGGTAATGATAGATAGATAGATAGATAGATAGATAGATAGATAGATAGATAGATAGATAGATAGATAGATAGATAGATAGATAGATAGATATACTTTATTGATCCCAATCTGGGAAATTACAGTGCAGCAGCAGCATTACACAGACACACATTGACGATAACAACATATAGTATAAGAATATAAAGAATAAGAATATAAACTATACATAATAAAATAGTAAAATATAAAGAACAAACTATACATAATAAAATAGCAATAGCAAATAAAATAAAATGTGATGTACAAAATTATATACAAAAATGAGTCTTATTTTAAGTGGAAAGAGATTAGTTTTGACTAGAAATGAGACATTTGGACAAGAAATACGACAAATATTCTTGGAAAGATGTTGAGATTTTACAGTGTACTATGAGTATTAGTCAGGGTCTTATGCAGAATAAATCAGTCATACAAAGATTAGACTACTGGGGTTTTTTATGGGCCCCACTGGGCGCTGGGCCCCTAGAGTTATCATCACCTTTCTCCCCTATACAACGGCCCTGCTCTGACCAAACATGAGCAAACAGCATGCTGTGGTAACGCTCCGACACGCTGGGTGTAATGGACCTTGGTTGTCATGGTTGCAATAATAGGCCTACATACACACAGCGTTCCAACTGTGGTGCAACCATTAGCCACCATCACCAGCACCGTGGCAGCCTGCTAATAAAGCTGCCTTGACTTAGTCAGGTTTAGGAAAAGGTCACGGTTTGTGTTAAACTAAGTACTTCCTTACAGACGGTCTCCGTTGTCATGGTAATCACAACCTGGTTACATTTGTAAACATAGACTGCAGTTGTTTCCATTTGGGAATCGAACGCCATGCCCTCCTGTGTAGTCTTCATTCACCTCAGTCCGCCTGTCGTATAGTCGTGGTCATGGTATACTGTAGGCCTAATCAATGAGGACTCGTCAGTTACCTACAATGAGACAGACAACCAGACAATAAGGCCTGACAGAAGGTCATTTCCAATATTAACCTGGTCATGATCAAGTTTGTTGTTTTTTTGTAAAACTTGTGAATAATCAGTCCACAAGTTACAGTTTTCCCTCATATTTAGTTTCTGTTTAAAAAAAACAAAAAACATCCAATAAATTTCCACAATAAACAAAAAAATCCTGTGAAGTTTCTGATGAGCAAGTCGACATCAGGAAAATAAATCAGTTACAGTTCAGGATTGTTAAGGTAACGGGACCTTTGTTGTCATGGTTACAGTAATAAAAGCCACTTTGTGAAGCTAAGGGGATGATTATTGGTTAAAACAGACCATTGATGAATGTTGGCAGGAAATGAAACACAGTGTCTCTGCTAAGAGTTGCAATGTTACAAAAATGGCCATTGTCTCCACTTGGCTTTTATTTTAAAATATTAACTTCTATTTCCGTTCCACGGGACTGACTTTGTTCATTCTTCAAGTCAACAAGGAGAAATATGACCTATTTTCAAAAGGAATTTTTAAACAAAAGAATTGAACTATTTACTCCAATTTAATGTTCTTGCTTTTCTTTTCTTTTTTTCATCTTTGGTATAAAATGGAAAAAAGAACAAACTGCCTTGAAGCAGATAAGTGGTTGTCGACAGGCACTTTGGATCTCTCACCTGCTTGTGTTTGACACGGTAGCCTACAAACCTCCAAAATGTTCACCTGCTCAGAAAAAATGAAGAGAGGAAATGTGGGCGACAGTTTTTGAAACGCATCAATGAGAAAAGTAATGAAAGGATGATCACACCACTTCCTCTTTGTAAAGTCAAACATCAAGTATACTAATAATCCTGTTCATCTGATATCTCACTGAGTTTGAGCCTTGAAGATGAAACTTCACACTCTTATTGAAGGGCTCCATCCTGATCACTGAAAACGATGGGAACTGACAGGAAGGTGCAGGCAGGGCCGTTGCCAGGAATTCTGGGCCCCCTTAAAGAATACTAAAGTGGGCCCCTCCCCCTAACTTTTCCTTTTTTTTTTCTTAGACTACGTATGTATTATCGTTTTTATTTAGCCTTCTTTGTTTTGATGCTAATGCAGCATTACACTGCAAAAACTCAAGTATCTTAGCAAGAATATTTGTCTTATTTCTAGTCAAAATGTCATTTCTAGTCAAAACAAATCTCATTCTACTTAAAATAAGACTCATCATATTAAAAGTAGCTTGTTTTTAGACACTTTTTACTTCTTTCAAGCAGATTTTCACTTGGAATAAGTAGAAAAAAATCTGATAGTGGAGCAAGTTTTTCTTCCTTATTACAAGCACAAAAAACTTACTTTCACTGGCAGATTTTTCTATTTATTGTTAATTTAAGTGAAAATTATCTAAAAAACAAGTTAATTTTTAGGTAATGAGTCTTATTTTAAGTGGAAAGAGATTAGTTTTGACTAGAAATGAGACATTTGGACAAGAAATAAGACAAATATTCTTGGAAAGATGTAGAGTTTTTACAGTGTAGGCTACTATGAGTATTAGTCAGGGTCTTACGCAGAATAAATCAGTCACACAAAGATTAGACTACTGGGGTTTTTTATGGGCCCCACTGGGCGCTGGGCCCCTAGAGTTATCATCACCTTTCTCCCCTATACAACGGCCCTGGGTGCAGGGAGTGAATGTGTCAGCGAAGAGACTGATGACTTTGGTTTGTTTTACTTGTTGAGATAGTTTCCTTGGCTTCATCAGAGCGTTTACATCCGACCACGATCTGCCCACTCGTCAGTGTATCATCATGTTTGTTTGAGAGGAATCTGAAAATAAAAACTCCAACTGCAAATTTAAAAAAAACTCTTTATAAAGCTTTGTGTTGTGGAGCTGCTGTCAGTTCTGGTTAAAATTGTATCGAGGAAAACAAAAACACTGATTATTTAGTCCCTGGTTCTTCGGCCTCATCAGTAGCTCAGTCTTTCTACTCGAGACAGTGTCTGGCTCTTGTTTTTAACTCTGCATTAAATTAATGATGAACTTCATACGAATATTCCAGAGCATTATAAAAACCAAAGCTGGCAGCGTGTTTCTGCTTTGCCTCTAAAACCAAGTTGTTGTTGTGACCTTTTTTATGGTTCCATATTTTCTTCCTCTTTACACAAATAGCAGAAGAAGAAGCTGTGAAACGTCTTAATGGAGTGGAGGAATGTACAGAGCTGGGGTGTTTTTAACTTTTTCCAAATTGGTGAGAAAACCAGAAGCAATGTTTCTTTAAAGTTCTGCAAATATTGTCTTTCAGTGTGTGTGTGTGTGTGTGTGTGTGTGTGTGTGTGTGTGTGCATGCCTGTGTGTTTTCCTCCACTTCTTCCACAATGGAAGGCATGTCATTTGCAGTAATTATCATTATCATTGTCAGATCGAATGTCCGGTGGCATTAGTGGAGGAAGAAATCCGATCCAGCAGAGTCTGGCTCAGGGATCAGGCCCGTGGACCTAATAGCACACATCTGGGATAAAAGACCGCTGTGGCATCTCCCTGACATTCCTCTGTTGTTCCAGATTAGACGGCTCTAGTCTTTTAATTCCCACTCTCTTGTTGTCTTATTGTTTTCAGATGATGAGGAAGGACGTGGGTCTCATCTCCCGTCCTCTGCCTCTCCCTCTTCTCTGCTTCGCTGACGGTCTGCTGCTTGTTTTCCTGGCAATTTAGCAACATCTGACAATTCTGATGTCACATGCCCCCCACCCCCCCCCTCCCCAAGATACAGATACATTTTCCATTTGCTTCTGTGTTATCTTATCGGCAACTCCTTATTAGAGCCGCTTCAGAGTCACGGGTTCAAGCGCCGGTTCGAGTCCCAGTTCAAAGGTGGATGTGTAGCACTTACAGGTGGTTCTGTGGTTTTGGTTCAGGAGATCATGCTGAGCCACATGCTAGCTCGTGTTTGTTTGGAGTGTCAGCATGCCAACATGTGTTGTGTGTGTGCCGCTGAAGGGGATGGGGGTTGGTTTTTTATGTATCTGCCCGTGAACTTTAACGTTGGAGGAGTTATGATGATTAAAGGTCATCCAGAGAGAAGTCAGAGACCAAAACAGTCTGACATTAGCAAAGAAAAGTGAATGTATTTGTATAGTTCATTATCACATAAAATAGTTTAAACAAATTATTTATATCATAAAATAGATTATAAATCATCAAAGCAGTTTTTAGCTTCCATTAAAAGGTGGTAGAGCTAATATTGGGTCCAGGAAATCCAGCCCAGACCCAACCAATCCGTTCATGGGCCTGAGCCCAAATTAATCCTGGCATTTTTTGCTATAAATTGTCTGTCCAAGTTGTCAGATATCTGTTCAGATTAGATCTTAATGAGCAAAACAAGAAAAAAGCGGGTTTATTAGTCACCATGCTAAATTTAATTTAATTTACTGTGTTAAAAAAAATACTTTGGAAAGGCCATTTATGATCCACCAAATTACTCTGTTGAGACACACAAGTCATTTATTTGGCCATATTTTGGCAAAGTGAGGGAGAGACTCAATTGTTTCCTGGCTGCAGATCAGCTTGGATAACAGGACTTGGGCTAAGCCAGTGGTTCCCAACCTTTTTTGGCTCGTGAGCCCATTTTGACATCACAAATTTCTGGCGACCCCGTCAATCAAGATGCTCCATCTCCATCTTAATCATAACTTTAAAAAGAATAATAATTAGTTTAAAGAATATATTTTTATCAGTCATTTTAGCAATTACTAGCAATTTCAGGCGACCCCGAATGGGGTCCCGACCCCAATGTTGAAAAACACTGGGCTAAGCTTAAGTGGTGTGCTATGCGACGTACCACCAGGGGGTATTGTATTATGGTAGTTAGAGGGCTGCACAGGCCTGGAAGTTAAGTCTGTGCTAGGCATGAGTCAGAGACTTTCAAACCCGACCCGAACCGAGCCCAACCCGCGGGCTCGGGTCGGGTAGCCATGCTCTAATGGCAGTTCAGACAAAAATGGGGGGAAAAAATGTAGTTCGGCCCACAGCAGCTCATCACTCTGCTCCTGTTCCTTTGAACATTAGCTGATCTGAATTTAACGATTGTAGATCAGCTATTTACACTCATTTTAACGTCCACATAGACATGTAGAGACACAATCCTGCTTTACTGCTCTAGAATTATTTCTCTGAGAAAACTTGTACTTGTGATGTGCAGCATCTTTTTATTTAACCTTTATTTAACCAGGCAAAAATCATTAAGAACAAGTTCTTATTTGCAGTGATGGCCTGACAAAAAGTGCAAGCTTCTTGAAGGGAGGGGGAGAGAGGGCTGTGAAAAAAAGTATTGATTAAAAACAGTGGCACAAAGCAGAACTAGACATGTAGCAGGACAACAACAAAGACAATTCACAAGCATGGCTACGCAGACAAACAGCAAGAGAGTGACAACTAATTAGTTTCAAATGGTTAACCATAATGTCACTGTGGGAAATAGAGTGTGTAGCCACAGATGGTTCAGTGCTCAGATCTTCTGAGGACAGAGTTCACCCATCAGTTTCACAGCCTCATTCTGAGTGTCATGATGTGACGCTCTTTAACTCAGTGAACCAGAGAATTAAAGGCAGAGTGATGAGTGAAAACTGGGACTTATATTTACAAACAGTGTCACTCATAATGAATTGCAAACTCTCTTGGATTCCTTCTGACTCTGACCCTACCTCAGTGTTTAATACGTAGCAACAGGGAACAGGGAGCGTGTTATAAATGTAACCTCCCCAACACAGAATGAACTCAATTCCCTTGATACGTGACGTGATGAGACGCGACCACTTGTTGTCATGTGACCAAAACACGAGACAAAGACTGAGAAGCAGCTGAAAGTTTCTGAACCAGAAAGCTTAGTTATCACCAAATATCAAGAAACGACTCCAGGATCCAAATGTTTGGCTCAATCAGCATGTGAGTTATTAATAATGATTCATTCTGACAGCAAACCCAGAGGAAGCATTGGAAACATGTCAGTGACTGTGAGGGGTTATTAGATAGTCATGTAAAACATTCAGACAAATAAATCTTAGTCTCTGATGTGTCTCATGTCCTGTCAGAGACACTTTCCTTTATTTGTTTCAGTTCTGCTGTTTTAACAAACAAACTGCACAACTAGGGGTTTGACAGTGTTTCAGCTGAGGACATCGACCTGGACGACAGTGATCAGGAGGCTGCAGACGAGGCCGTGAGCTCATGAAGGTGGTTGATGGTGTTGTGTTAAACCTTTGGCTGCTGGGTAACGAGGTGTTGACTGTGGCTGTTTGACTTCAGTCAACCACAGCTCATCAGACCTCATGAATAAAAGTAGTGAAGTTATTTCTGTGCCTCGGTGTCGGTAGTTTTGTATCCAGCTTGTAAACAAAGCAGTCGAGACAGACGATAAGAGCCCAGAATCTTTTTATCCATCTGGGATCGGTGCTCCTCAAATCACTGGGCTGTGACTTCAGTCAATATAACTGGAAAAAAATAACAAGCTGTGTAATTATATGTATATTCCGTCCATGTGTTGATAACTTGAATAGTCCCCGTGTACGCTTGGTCTGCATATACATTTGTAAAATACTTCTGTGGTTGTGGACACATGTTTGGTGTTAGTGTGAAAGCTTATTAAGTTGTATTTATGGTGGTGATAATCTCCCATAGTCGAGCTGATTTACTTGACTGACTTTTGAAGACAGGGAACGGCAGCGGTGGAGTTCTTGTTTAGGACATAATGCATTTCCCTGGCTGTAAAATGGAGAGGGGCTGCATAGCTGGCATTTAATGATGCAGCCCAACACAAATCTGAACTGGAGGGAAGCGGCATCTATGGTCCAAATGTGGCGGGCTGCATCAGTGTGATCAGAGGCCAAAACCAGTGTGGACGAATTCGGCTGTCAGACGTCCATCCTTCGTTAGAGCCGTTAGCTCTGTGTTGTTTTTTAAATTCTGTAAAAGCAGAAATGAGTGAGGAGAAGTCATAATATAAAAAGTGAAGTCTCCTGTGGCTGCAAAAGAAAGCAAAGCTTAGTTCATACAAGTGACTCCTCCACCACCGCAGCTGTACTTCACTGCTCTAATGTATTAAATCATAGAAATCAGGCCCAGGCCCCGTACAGTCCCACAGCACACTCAGGCTTCTGCACGCTACAGTGAGCGAGTCACAAACAAGTTCATAACGCAATATAAGGCTGGAAATAACACACAGAACAGCAACTGGGATCAATAAGTCTGAGTGTGTGTGTTGTCCATAATAACTAATATCCTCTAATTCCAACAGGAAATGGCCCAAGATGTGCACTGAAAAAAAAAAACACATGTCTATATTTATAAAATTTAAAGGATATGAGTGAAACAGGAGATTTTGGAGCATTTCCAAACCGTTGATCAGCTTCATCATAGCCATGCAGTGTGGCACAAAGTCAACACAAAAATTAATATTAAGATTCAAAATGTCTCTGTTGGACTGTGCTGAGTGGAGGATGTGATGGCTCAGAGCGGTGGTGATAAGACGGCTCACACAAACACAGAAGCCTCGGTCCCTCGGGTCGTTTGATACATTCTCTGATGCTGCAGATGACAGCTTCCATCACGGCTGATCTCCAACAACAGGGCGCTGGGCTGCAGCTTCTGGAGATAACTTCTTACTGTGCTCCCTGTCTTCATGCTGTGTAGATACAGTGTACAGTTATACAAATATCCATTTTTCTCTCATAAAGAAGCATTTTACGGAGCTAATTCATTCTCTCATTTTGGCAAAGATGTGCTGATGTGGGCGGGGTTGTGTTTTGTTTAGTTTTGCCATGTGCAGCGTGTGGTGTGAACACAACCGCAACGAGAAAACTTGTTGCAATCTGGAGTCTAGAAATCATGGTGGTGTCTGATCAGTGAGAGTCTTGGAGATCTAAGTCTTGGAGGTGCAGCACAATGTAAATCATGAGTCAGATTTATTTCTTTTTTTTTTAAAGCAGAAGTAAGCGATCCGGTCGTTTTGGCTAACTTCTTTTCAGACGATGGAGTTAGCAGCCCCCGCCCTCGTCCCTACGTCAACACATTCACGCGCATCCTTTGGCTGCACACACAGAGAGGACTGCCCCTTTATGCCGTTCTCTCTCCTCATTGGATATACAGATGGAAATTAGCCCTAGTGGCAAAATCTGGTACAACCATCTCTTCTCTGTTCTTGATTAATGGTATTGTACACTGTCCTGTAATCATAAACTAAACTAACTAAAGGTTGTAGGATACAAGGAAAGTTTTCTCCTGGGCTCAGAGCAGAGCAGAGTGACTGACAGACCCGTGTTTCAGACCAAACACTCTATAGAAGTGATTGCTGTCTGAAGATATACAGTAACTATTTAAGACTTAGATTAACACAAACATTCCGCTTACTTCTGCTTTTTTTTTTTTTTTGTGATCAACTTTTTATTTATTTATTTGTTACTTCATTTGCTTTGGTGCAAAAGCCACCAAACAGTGCATACAAATCATTATTAAACATACACACAACAACCCCAGGACCCCAGGAAGAATAGTCCTTACCAAGGTGAGGACTAATGGGGATCCATAATAAAAACTAAAACTAAAACATACACACAACAAAACAACAACCAACAACAAATCATACAGAACACGACAGGGACACAAAATAAAGATAAAAACTAACAAATGAATAAACAAAACAAAAACAAACAAACGAAGAGCAGCAAGGGAAAAACTTTGAGGGTAGAGGTTAGGGTAATCATGTACATGTAGGCTACATATCCTCAATTCTCCTTGATAATGTTACCTTGACTGTGGAGCCAAAAGTGTTTTGATCGTTTCTCTTCCCTTTTCCAATACCGCTACATTCATCTGTTTGGCGCCATGTATATCCACTTACTTCTGCTTTAATATAAATTTAGTTTAATGTCAGAAATTTGCATGAAAAACAATGAAAATGACTCACGATATGTGTTGTCTGGTCTTCTTCAGGTGCCAACAGAACAAAGGAACGCTCACACCCATATATAGGGTCACAGGTGTATGGGTGTGAGGTCCAATTAGGTGAGGAGGGGCGAGCCTGAAGGTACAGTAAGGGGCACATCCTTCAGCTTACAGTATTTAATTATACACTTTTAAATATATAGTTTTAAATATAGAACATCTTTTAAATATAGAAAACATCATACACTTATCATTAAACAATTGGGCCCAGAAAAACACAAATATAATCAGTGGGAAAAACTGAACTATTTACCAATTTAAAATCAACCATAAACAACATGGCTGCCTCTAATAAGTCCAGTCTGACTCAGCTGTGGGTTCTAAGCCTGATTTGGTCTCTTGGTATTCTCTGTTGACACACTGGTGCAGTTTATAATGTCAAGTCAACAATGGCCCCATAAACCAACATGTGCTACAACTATAGCAATTAGTGAGCCCCACTCCCACCCGTCATCTCTGGATTTCTCTCTCCGTGTTCATGGTGAACGACGTCCATATCTGACCCAGGGCCGTTGCTAGGAATTCTGGGCCCCCTTAAAGAATACTAAAGTGGGCCCCTCCCCCTAACTTTTCCTTTTTTTTTCTTAGACGTATGTATGTATTATCGTTTTTTATTTAGCCTTCTTTGTTTTGATGCTAATGCAGCATTACACTGCAAAAACTCAAGTATCTTAACAAGAATATTTGTCTTATTTCTAGTCAAAATGTCATTTCTAGTCAAAACAAATCTCATTCTTCTTAAAATAAGACACATCATATTAAAAGTAGCTTGTTTTTAGACACTTTTTACTTCTTTCAAGCATATTTTCACTTGGAATAAGTAGAAAAAATCTGATAGTGGAGCAAGTTTTTCTTCCTTATTACAAGCACAAAAAACTTACTTTCACTGGCAGATTTTTCAATTTATTGTGAATTTAAGTGAACATTTTCAGGTAATGATAGATAGATAGATAGATAGATAGATAGATAGATAGATAGATAGATAGATAGATAGATAGATAGATAGATAGATAGATAGATATACTTTATTGATCCCAATCTGGGAAATTACAGTGCAGCAGCAGCATTACACAGACACACATTGACGATAACAACATATAGTATAAGAATATAAAGAATAAGAATATAAACTATACATAATAAAATAGTAAAATATAAAGAACAAACTATACATAATAAAATAGCAATAGCAAATAAAATAAAATGTGATGTACAAAATTATATACAAAAATGAGTCTTATTTTAAGTGGAAAGAGATTAGTTTTGACTAGAAATGAGACATTTGGACAAGAAATACGACAAATATTCTTGGAAAGATGTTGAGATTTTACAGTGTACTATGAGTATTAGTCAGGGTCTTATGCAGAATAAATCAGTCATACAAAGATTAGACTACTGGGGTTTTTTATGGGCCCCACTGGGCGCTGGGCCCCTAGAGTTATCATCACCTTTCTCCCCTATA
>NC_140911.1:20365969-20418141 GCF_045865225.1 Trachurus japonicus
AACGGCCCTGCTCTGACCAAACACGAGCAAACGGCATGCTGTGGTAACGCTCCGACACGCTGGGTGTAATGGACCTTGGTTGTCATGGTTGCAATAATAGGCCTACATACACACAGCGTTCCAACTGTGGTGCAACCATTAGCCACCATCACCAGCACCGTGGCAGCCTGCTAATAAAGCTGCCTTGACTTAGTCAGGTTTAGGAAAAGGTCACGGTTTGTGTTAAACTAAGTACTTCCTTACAGGCGGTCTCCGTTGTCATGGTAATCACAACCTGGTTACATTTGTAAACATAGACAGTTCGTTTCCATTTGGGAATCGAACGCCATGCCCTCCTGTGTAGTCTTCATTCACCTCAGTCCGCCTGTCGTATAGTCGTGGTCATGGTATACTGTAGGCCTAATCAATGAGGACTCGTCAGTTACCTACGATGAGACAGACAACCAGACAATAAGGCCTGACAGAGGGTCATTTCCAATATTAACTGGTCATGATCGACGTTTGTTGTTTTTTTTTGTAAAACTTGTGAATAATCAGTCCACAAGTTACAGTTTTCCCTTGTATTTAGTTTCTGTTTAAAAAAAAAAAAAAACATCCAAAAAATTTCCACAATAAACAAAAAAATCCTGTGAAGTTTCTGATGAGCAAGTCGACATCAGGAAAATAAATCAGTTACAGTTCAGGATTGTTAAGGTAACGGGACCTTTGTTGTCATGGTTACAGTAATAAAAGCCACTTTGTGAAGCTAAGGGGATGATTATTGGTTAAAACAGACCATTGATGAATGTTGGCAGGAAATGAAACACAGTGTCTCTGCTAAGAGTTGCAATGTTACAAAAATGGCCATTGTCTCCACTTGGCTTTTATTTTAAAATATTAACTTCTATTTCCGTTCCACGGGACTGACTTTGTTCATTCTTCAAGTCAACAAGGAGAAATATGACCTATTTTCAAAAGGAATTTTTAAACAAAAGAATTGAACTATTTACTCCAATTTAATGTTCTTGCTTTTCTTTTCTTTTTTTCATCTTTGGTATAAAATGGAAAAAAGAACAAACTGCCTTGAAGCAGATAAGTGGTTGTCGACAGGCACTTTGGATCTCTCACCTGCTTGTGTTTGACACGGTAGCCTACAAACCTCCAAAATGTTCACCTGCTCAGAAAAAATGAAGAGAGGAAATGTGGGCGACAGTTTTTGAAACGCATCAATGAGAAAAGTAATGAAAGGATGATCACACCACTTCCTCTTTGTAAAGTCAAACATCAAGTATACTAATAATCCTGTTCATCTGATATCTCACTGAGTTTGAGCCTTGAAGATGAAACTTCACACTCTTATTGAAGGGCTCCGTCCTGATCACTGAAAACGATGGGAACTGACAGGAAGGTGCAGGCAGGGCCGTTGCTAGGAATTCTGGGCCCCCTTAAAGAATACTAAAGTGGGCCCCTCCCCCTAACTTTTCCTTTTTTTTTTCTTAGACTACGTATGTATTATCGTTTTTTATTTAGCCTTCTTTGTTTTGATGCTAATGCAGCATTACACTGCAAAAACTCAAGTATCTTAGCAAGAATATTTGTCTTATTTCTAGTCAAAATGTCATTTCTAGTCAAAACAAATCTCATTCTACTTAAAATAAGACTCATCATATTAAAAGTAGCTTGTTTTTAGACACTTTTTACTTCTTTCAAGCAGATTTTCACTTGGAATAAGTAGAAAAAAATCTGATAGTGGAGCAAGTTTTTCTTCCTTATTACAAGCACAAAAACCTTACTTTCACTGGCAGATTTTTCTATTTATTGTTAATTTAAGTGAAAATTATCTAAAAAACAAGTTAATTTTTAGGTGATGAGTCTTATTTTAAGTGGAAAGAGATTAGTTTTGACTAGAAATGAGACATTTGGACAAGAAATAAGACAAATATTCTTGGAAAGATGTTGAGTTTTTACAGTGTACTATGAGTATTAGTCAGGGTCTTACGCAGAATAAATCAGTCATACAAAGATTAGACTACTGGGGTTTTTTATGGGCCCCACTGGGCGCTGGGCCCCTAGAGTTATCATCACCTTTCTCCCCTATACAACGGCCCTGGGTGCAGGGAGTGAATGTGTCAGCGAAGAGACTGATGACTTTGGTTTGTTTTACTTGTTGAGATAGTTTCCTTGGCTTCATCAGAGCGTTTACATCCGACCACGATCTGCCCACTCGTCAGTGTATCATCATGTTTGTTTGAGAGGAATCTGAAAATAAAAACTCCAACTGCAAATTTAAAAAAAACTCTTTATAAAGCTTTGTGTTGTGGAGCTGCTGTCAGTTCTGGTTAAAATTGTATCGAGGAAAACAAAAACACTGATTATTTAGTCCCTGGTTCTTCGGCCTCATCAGTAGCTCAGTCTTTCTACTCGAGACAGTGTCTGGCTCTTGTTTTTAACTCTGCATTAAATTAATGATGAACTTCATACGAATATTCCAGAGCATTATAAAAACCAAAGCTGGCAGCGTGTTTCTGCTTTGCCTCTAAAACCAAGTTGTTGTTGTGACCTTTTTTATGGTTCCATATTTTCTTCCTCTTTACACAAATAGCAGAAGAAGAAGCTGTGAAACGTCTTAATGGAGTGGAGGAATGTACAGAGCTGGGGTGTTTTTAACTTTTTCCAAATTGGTGAGAAAACCAGAAGCAATGTTTCTTTAAAGTTCTGCAAATATTGTCTTTCAGTGTGTGTGTGTGTGTGTGTGTGTGTGTGTGTGTGCATGCCTGTGTGTTTTCCTCCACTTCTTCCACAATGGAAGGCATGTCATTTGCAGTAATTATCATTATCATTGTCAGATCGAATGTCCGGTGGCATTAGTGGAGGAAGAAATCCGATCCAGCAGAGTCTGGCTCAGGGATCAGGCCCGTGGACCTAATAGCACACATCTGGGATAAAAGACCGCTGTGGCATCTCCCTGACATTCCTCTCTTGTTCCAGATTAGACGGCTCTAGTCTTTTAATTCCCACTCTCTTGTTGTCTTATTGTTTTCAGATGATGAGGAAGGACGTGGGTCTCATCTCCCGTCCTCTGCCTCTCCCTCTTCTCTGCTTCGCTGACGGTCTGCTGCTTGTTTTCCTGGCAATTTAGCAACATCTGACAATTCTGATGTCACATGCCCCCCCCCTCCCCCCTCCCCAAGATACAGATACATTTTCCATTTGCTTCTGTGTTATCTTATCGGCAACTCCTCATTAGAGCCGCTTCAGAGTCACGGGTTCAAGTCCCAGTTCAAAGGTGGATGTGTAGCACTTACAGGTGGTTCTGTGGTTTTGGTTCAGGAGATCATGCTGAGCCACATGCTAGCTCGTGTTTGTTTGGAGTGTCAGCATGCCAACATGTGTTGTGTTGTGTGCCGCTGAAGGGGATGGGGGTTGGTTTTTTATGTATCTGCCCGTGAACTTTAACGTTGGAGGAGTTATGATGATTAAAGGTCATCCAGAGAGAAGTCAGAGACCAAAACAGTCTGACGTTAGCAAAGAAAAGTGAATGTAGTATTTGTATAGTTCATTATCACATAAAATAGTTTAAACAAATTATTTATATCATAAAATAGATTATAAATCATCAAAGTACAGAATTAAGCCAAGAGCTGAGGAGGGCAAAGCAGTTTTTAGCTTCCATTAAAAGGTGGTAGAGCTAATATTGGGTCCAAAAAATCCAGCCCAGACCCAACCAACCCGTTCATGGGCCTGAGCCCAAATTAACCCTGGCATTTTTTGCTATAAATTGTCTGTCCAAGTTGTCAGATATCTGTTCAGATTAGATCTTAATGAGCAAAACAAGAAAGCATTTATTATGTAAAAAAAAAATTTAAAAAGAAGAAGAAGAAAAAAGCGGGTTTATTAGTCACCATGCTAAATTTAATTTAATTTACCGTGTTAAAAAAAATACTTTGGAAAGGCCATTTATGATCCACCAAATTACTCTGTTGAGACACACAAGTCATTTATTTGGCCATATTTTGGCAAAGTGAGGGAGAGACTCAATTGTTTCCTGGCTGCAGATCAGCTTGGATAACAGGACTTGGGCTAAGCCAGTGGTTCCCAACCTTTTTTGGCTCGTGAGCCCATTTTGACATCACAAATTTCTGGCGACCCCGTCAATCAAGATGCTCCATCTCCATCTTAATCATAACTTTAAAAAGAATAATAATTAGTTTAAAGAATATATTTTCATCAGTCATTTTAGCAATTACTAGCAATTTCAGGCGACCCCGAATGGGGTCCCGACCCCAATGTTGAAAAACACTGGGCTAAGCTTAAGTGGTGTGCTATGCGACGTACCACCAGGGGGTATTGTATTATGGTAGTTAGAGCGCTGCAGTCTGTGCTAGGCATGAGTCAGAGACTTTCAAACCCGACCCGAACCGAGCCCAACCCGCGGGCTCGGGTCGGGTAGCCATGCTCTAATGGCAGTTCAGACAAAAATGGGGGGAAAAAATGTAGTTCGGCCCACAGCAGCTCATCACTCTGCTCCTGTTCCTTTGAACATTAGCTGATCTGAATTTGACGATTGTAGATCAGCTATTTACACTCACTTTAACGTCCACATAGACATGTAGAGACACAATCCTGCTTTACTGCTCTAGAATTATTTCTCTGAGAAAACTTGTACTTGTGATGTGCAGCATCTTTTTATTTAACCTTTATTTAACCAGGCAAAAATCATTAAGAACAAGTTCTTATTTGCAATGACGGCCTGACAAAAAGTGCAAGCTTCTTGAAGGGAGGGGGAGAGAGGGCTGTGAAAAAAAGTATTGATTAAAAACAGTGGCACAAAGCAGAACTAGACATGTAGCAGGACAACAACAAAGACAATTCACAAGCATGGCTACGCAGACAAACAGCAAGAGAGTGACAACTAATTAGTTTCAAATGGTTAACCATAATGTCACTGTGGGAAATAGAGTGTGTAGCCACAGATGGTTCAGTGCTCAGATCTTCTGAGGACAGAGTTCACCCATCAGTTTCACAGCCTCATTCTGAGTGTCATGATGTGACGCTCTTTAACTCAGTGAACCAGAGAATTAAAGGCAGAGTGATGAGTGAAAACTGGGACTTATATTTACAAACAGTGTCACTCATAATGAATTGCAAACTCTCTTGGATTCCTTCTGACTCTGACCCTACCTCAGTGTTTAATACGTAGCAACAGGGAACAGGGAGCGTGTTATAAATGTAACCTCCCCAACACGGAATGAACTCAATTCCCTTGATACGTGACGTGATGAGACGCGACCACTTGTTGTCATGTGACCAAAACACGAGACAAAGACTGAGAAGCAGCTGAAAAGTTCTGAACCAGAAAAGCTTAGTTATCACCAAATATCAAGAAACGACTCCAGGATCCAAATGTTTGGCTCAATCAGCATGTGAGTTATTAATAATGATTCATTCTGACAGCAAACCCAGAGGAAGCATTGGAAACATGTCAGTGACTGTGAGGGGTTATTAGATAGTCATGTAAAACATTCAGACAAATAAATCTTAGTCTCTGATGTGTCTCATGTCCTGTCAGAGACACTTTCTTTTATTTGTTTCAGTTCTGCTGTTTTAACAAATAAACTGCACAACTAGGGACTTGACAGTGTTTCAGCTGAGGACGTCGACCTGCAGACGAGTCCGTGAGCTCATGAAGGTGGTTGATGGTGTTGTGTTAAACCTTTGGCTGCTGGGTAACGAGGTGTTGACTGTGGCTGTTTGACTTCAGTCAACCACAGCTCATCAGACCTCATGAATAAAAGTAGTGAAGTTATTTCTGTGCCTCGGTGTCGGTAGTTTTGTATCCAGCTTGTAAACAAAGCAGTCGAGACAGACGATAAGAGCCCAGAATCTTTTTATCCATCTGGGATCGGTGCTCCTCAAATCACTGGGCTGTGACTTCAGTCAATATAACTGGAAAAAAATAACAAGCTGTGTAATTATATGTATATTCCGTCCATGTGTTGATAACTTGAATAGTCCCCGTGTACGCTTGGTCTGCATATACATTTGTAAAATACTTCTGTGGTTGTGGACACATGTTTGGTGTTAGTGTGAAAGCTTATTAAGTTGTATTTATGGTGGTGATAATCTCCCATAGTCGAGCTGATTTACTTGACTGACTTTTGAAGACAGGGAACGGCAGCGGTGGAGTTCTTGTTTAGGACATAATGCATTTCCCTGGCTGTAAAATGGAGAGGGGCTGCATAGCTGGCATTTAATGATGCAGCCCAACACAAATCTGAACTGGAGGGAAGCGGCATCTATGGTCCAAATGTGGCGGGCTGCATCAGTGTGATCAGAGGCCAAAACCAGTGTGGACGAATTCGGCTGTCAGACGTCCATCCTTCGTTAGAGCCGTTAGCTCTGTGTTGTTTTTTTAAATTCTGTAAAAGCAGAAATGAGTGAGGAGAAGTCATAATATAAAAAGTGAAGTCTCCTGTGGCTGCAAAAGAAAGCAAAGCTTAGTTCATACAAGTGACTCCTCCACCACCGCAGCTGTACTTCACTGCTCTAATGTATTAAATCATAGAAATCAGGCCCAGGCCCCGTACAGTCCCACAGCACACTCAGGCTTCTGCACGCTACAGTGAGCGAGTCACAAACAAGTTCATAACGCAATATAAGGCTGGAAATAACACACAGAACAGCAACTGGGATCAATAAGTCTGAGTGTGTGTGTTGTCCATAATAACTAATATCCTCTAATTCCAACAGGAAATGGCCCAAGATGTGCACTGAAAAAAAAAAAACACATGTCTATATTTATAAAATTTAAAGGATGTGAGTGAAACAGGAGATTTTGGAGGATTTCCAAACCGTTGATCAGCTTCATCATAGCCATGCAGTGTGGCACAAAGTCAACACAAAAATTAATATCAAGATTCAAAATGTCTCTGTTGGACTGTGCTGAGTGGAGGATGTGATGGCTCAGAGCGGTGGTGATAAGACGGCTCACACAAACACAGAAGCCTCGGTCCCTCGGGTCGTTTGATACATTCTCTGATGCTGCAGATGACAGCTTCCATCACAGCTGATCTCCAACAACAGGGCGTTGGGCTGCAGCTGGAGAGAACTTCTTACTGTGCTCCCTGTCTTCATGCTGTGTAGATACAGTGTACAGTTATACAAATATCATTTTTCTCTCATAAAGAAGCATTTTATGGAGCTAATTCATTCTCTCATTTTGGGAAAGATGTGCTGATGTGGGCGGGGTTGTGTTTTGTTTAGTTTTGCCATGTGCAGCGTGTGGTGTGAACACAACCGCAACGAGAAAACTTGTTGCAATCTGGAGTCTAGAAATCATGGTGGTGTCTGATCAGTGAGAGAGTCACATCTTACAAAACCACGATCTACTGTAAGTCTTGGAGGTGCAGCACAATGTAAATCATGAGTCAGATTTATTTCTTTTTTTTTTAAAGCAGAAGTAAGCGATCCGGTCGTTTTGGCTAACTTCTTTTCAGACGATGGAGTTAGCAGCCCCCGCCCTCGTCCCTACGTCACCACATTCACGCGCATCCCTTGGCTGCACACACAGAGAGGACTGCCCCTTTATGCCGTTCTCTCTCCTCATTGGATATACAGATGGAAATTAGCCCTAGTGGCTAAATCTGGTACAACCATCTCTTCTCTGTTCTTGATTAATGGTATTGTACACTGTCCCGTAATAATACACTAAACTAACTAAAGGTTGCAGGATACAAGGAAAGTTTTCTCCTCGGCTTACAGCAGAGCAGAGTGACTGACAGACCCGTGTTTCAGACCAAACACTCTATAGAAGTGATTGCTGTCGGAAGATACAACTATTTAAGACTTAGATTAACACAAACATTCCGCTTACTTCTGCTTTTTTTTTTTTTTTGTGATCAACTTTTTACTTATTTATTTGTTACTTCATTTGCTTTGGTGCAAAAGCCACCAAACAGTGCATACAAATCATTATTAAACATACACACAATAATAAAAACTAAAACTAAAACATACACACAACAAAACAACAACCAACAACAAATCATACAGAACACGACAGGGACACAAAATAAAGATAAAAACTAACAAACGAATAAACAAAACAAAAACAAACAAACGAAGAGCAGCAAGGGGAAAACTTTGAGGGTAGATGTTAGGGTAATCATGTACATGTAGGCTACATATCCTCAATTCTCCTTGATAATGTTACCTTGACTGTGGAGCCAAAAGTGTTTTGATCGTTTCTCTTCCCTTTTCCAATACCGCTACATTCATCTGTTTGGCGCCATGTATATCCACTTACTTCTGCTTTAATATAAATTTAGTTTAATGTCAGAAATTTGCATGAAAAATAATGAAAATGACTCACGATATGTATTGTCTGCAGTGTCATCTTTTGTGTTGTCTGCAGTGTCATCTGCTCTGGCATCTCCATCACCATGCGTGCATTAGCTCATTTACAGTTGTGTCTCCCGCAGCCTGAAACACGAGTGAACCATTTTCCCAGTGATGTTAACAATTGACATGTTCTGGAGCAGCTCCATTAGATAGAATAGAGACCACGTGTGACTTTATCAGAAGTATTTCTATGTGTAGGGGGGGGGTGAGCCGGTGGTGTCGGTGGTTGGGGCTCGGTGAGATTATCCAGACCGGTTTCTATGGGGACATGAGCTCATTTTCTGGCCAAGCAGTGTTGGCCAAACAGCAGAGCTCAGCTAATTTCTGTCTGAAGACATAAACAAAGCTTTGCCAGCGGCGGCCTAGTGGCTCTCACGGTGTGTGTCTGAATCTGCCGTGACTAGGATGTTGGGTTCAAGACTGACTGGGGATCCACATCATCCACACCTCTCCCCTACCCCACATTTCCCATCAGCCTCTGCTGCTCAAGACCAAATGTGATATACAGTCAATCCCATTTCCCCCCTTGGCCCTACCACTTACCCCTACCCCTCCGTTTTGCGCGTTCACGTGAAGGGGTAGGGGTGTCCCAGTCCCCGTTAGGACAGAGGGGTAGGGGGAAGTGGTAGGGCTACAGACCCCTCCAAACGGAGATTTTTCAGAGGCACACTCCAAACGGAGGGGTATGAAAAGTTTCCCAGAATGCATCTTGCGGCAGCCAGCAGCGGTGGCTGTAAAACGAAAAGCTGTTTTATTTCTGGCTGTAGCGCTGTTATTACGTCACTTTCTTAAGTTTTAATATTTTTTCATGCAAGGAAGTGACTGTTTAGGTCCCAAATGTGTGGTTAGTTTATCCAAATGACGGCTGGTTAGAAGTTTGCTCCGACATTTTTTCTGAGAAGTGAAGCTCCAGGAGGAGCGGCTCCTCACAGAGGCAGCAGCCGGTCTGCAGCGCTGCTCCACCGGCCGAACTACGTCCTCGTCCCGGGTGAAAAGACGATCGCTAATTAACTTATCCGTGGGTTTTTAGAGGTTTACCACCGGCTGGTTAAATTCTTTTTAGCATTTAAATGTTGGTCTCATTGATGAAATCTGACAAAATGTGGCAGTAACATTAGTTTATTTGAATGAAAAGTGAAGCTTCATGTGTGTATCAGTCAGAGGAGCAGGCAGCGCTGCCTCTGGGCTCTGTACGTACAGAAATCACCACATTTACATCAGTAGATAAATGTTTTACAATGAACCGATCAGCCTGCATTAAGTTTTATTAAGTTATATGGTACACGGCTATTTGATTTCTGGCAAAAGCTCGGCGCATCAGCTTACGTAAAAGCCAGTGAGACTACGTGATGATGTATGTGATTGTTGAAGGGGTGTCCCAATTCGAAGGGGTTGACTTTCTACCCCTATACCCCTTGTAGCTCCGTTTCAAGGGGCGAGGGGCAAGGGGTAGGGGTAAAAAAGAGAAATGGGATTGGGGCCTAACTCTCCTCTCCTGGACTGTGCCGTCAGCCAGAGAATTAATGGGGATTGGTGACTTTTGTTGCTATACTTGATGAGTCCGGAAGCGTGTGTGGGTCAGATTTAAGATGGTGCATCCATCATGTCTTTCACTGAGTGAGTTTAATCTTGCTAGATGATCTGAGAGATGTAGATCTGTGAGATTGCATCAGTGATAAGAGACATTTGTCTTCAACTCTTTCTCAAAAGCTCTGAGTGGAAACACTGAGACCTCCGAGGCTCCGCCGGCCCGGTCCTTTCCTTTGTTGCGTGGCTCCATGACTTTTTATTTGATTGATTGGACCCATTGATCTACGTAGGGCTCCCTGAAGTTGTGTTTATGTCCATAGTGACGCGCAGGACTTTGATCAGTCATTTATAGCTTCAATTTGTTGCCTGTTGAATTACTTCAGTCCTGATACATTAAATGTAGGAATTACAACATGTTGCATCATACAGTATAGAGATTCATCTAGATGCAAACTTTACTACATTGTAGTTATAAACTTACATCATATACGGATGATGTTTGTATGTGATGATAAGAAATCCTCTTAAAGATTTCATATCAGGCAGAATAATATATAAGAAGATATGTTTTATACAGTATATATATATATAGCCTATATATGTATTTATTTTATACTGTATGTACGTACACATATTAATACAGAAATTCAGTTCATGTACATCGATTTATTTTTCCTTTATTTTAAGAGGTTTTCCTAAAGTTCTTTTTGAAGATGATTATTGGTTATTATCAGAACCGATTGATTCATGCTGAACTCATTTCCCATGACTTTATCATTGACTGGTCTCATTTTGGTATTAGTGTGTGGTTAAAAACAAATGTTTTGTACATTAGAAACAGAAATGTTTGTAAAACCCACTTCACGTGAACATTTTAGTGGAATTCATGCTCTTATCCTGGTTATCCAAATACACTTGTAAATTCAGTTTGTGGACTTTGGGAGCTATTATTCAATTTTATAAATCAATATTTCTGTCATTCATCGAGAGCAGAGGAAAAAACTCACAGTTTTAATATGTGGGTGTGGATCACAGTGCAGAGAACAAGCTGATATTCACCCAGCAGTCAGACAAATCCTGCCTGACAGAGAGGGAGTTATTTCAGATTACCCCGTTTCAGACGCTGCTACTTTAATATGGCGTCTGTGCTGCTGCCGAACTCAGTGGCCTTCTCATCCGGCAACACATGGATCTGGGTAGATCCAACAGTGTAACACAACACAGACAGACAGCTAAAGTACATTTTCCCAAGTATTATATGCATTAAGTTATCGCATAGCAATGCCGGAGCAGACGTAGCCTCGGGGGGAAATAAACCCTGGACAACAGGTACTCATTAGAGAACAAGGAGCTCTCTGCAGCCCCCTTTTCTTCTCACTTCTCACCCGCTGAACGTCCGTAATGGATTTTAGAGTCAGGCCAAAGTGAAAGCTGGTAATGAGTTTTTTTTCTTCTTCCCCTTTGTGGGCCGAGATGAGAAAAGTATGTTTCTAGGTGGATTCCAGGCATTTTCATGAGTTTCTGTGTTAGTGTGACTGATTCAATTTGGCCCCGTCCAGTCTATTTCAATGTACTTTTACAAAGCTTTTTATCAGACCGTCAAGAAGCGTCCGTTTCAGTGCGCTCTACAGGTGGCCCTCGTCTGCTCTGTTTTCAAGCAGTGGAATTTCAAAGATGCAGGACTTACACCTCCTCAGCTACAGTAGCCCCTCCAGCCGAGCCCCAACAGCCTCTGACCTTTGACCCTGTGTGATACATCAGGACACGTCCACCACCGGGTTATGACAGAGACGTGTCCTGCTTCATCTAATGCAGTTTATTCACTTTGGTCTTGTGTACAATTTGGTTGAAAGGTGTGTACGTGTAGTGTAAGAGGACATCTCTTCAGGCAATTCCATCTGATATGTTTTTATTTCTGTTGTGCAGCACCTTGTAACTCGTTTTTGAAAGGTGCCATATAAATAAAGTAATTATTATTATTATTATTATTATGTCAGACCCAGTCCGATACTAAATAATAATAAATATTGAAATATTTTTTATTCATTTATTTTTGACAAATCACACAGTAGTGTCATCATGAGTCATAACTGTGCAAACAAAACTTTTCAAAGTTGTCGACATTTTTATTTGCTGCATGCAGCATGTAGCATGTAGCATGTAGCATCTTAATCTTCCCTGTCATGAACGTGGCATTCAACACTTATTTCACAGATACAACCCAAAACCCACTTCTGAAGAGTTTCCTGACTTTTTCCTGTTTTTCTTTTTTCTCTCCTAGTCCCACAACGGGAAAATATGTGTCAATGTTCTCACTTCATTGTTTATTTGCCTTATGTTTGTTTTTATTTTGTGTGAACTTGAATTGTGACAAATATGTACAGTATAGTATTTTTTTTATAGTGGACAGTAGTGAGTTCAGAAGAAGCTCCTGCACACTGTCTCACTCTCAATTAATTTATTAAAGCAACGTTTCGGTCACAACTGTGACCTTCATCAGGCATATGAAAAACATTTCAAACATGATTCATATATATACAGATATTCCCGGTGGGACTGACCAATCAGGGGACTGGGGGGCTCAACTTGTGATGAGCTTCACCTGTTGGGGGGCGACAACATTCAATTAACACATAGACACATCATAAAGTATAACATGATGAGTAAGAAAATTTAAAAGTATATATATATATATATTGTTTTAAAGACATTCTTAAAGAGAACCATATCAAAACACAATATAATACACAACACAATACAATGTATATAAATAGGGGCAGCTGTGCCAATTGTTAAGAAGTTCTATTTGTTAGTTTTTTATTAAAAAAACAACCGATATTGGACAGTAGTGAAATAGGAAATGTAGGATATTACCTAAGCCTACACATTCGTGTGCTAGGAATGGAGGGAGAGCAGGTCGTCCAACAACCAGTGGGTCGGTGGTTTGATCACCAGCTCCTCCGGTCCACACAAGTGTGAGTCAGCTTGACACAGAATGTGTGTGTGCTGTAGGTACAGTAAATAGTGAATATGATGAGTAGTGTAAAAGATTTTAAATCGAAAGACTAGAAAACCACTATATTTACAGTTTGCTATTAAACTACAGGACTGTTTATACCTATTTGGTGTATGTGGGCCTTTTTCAGTGAGCTAGAAAAGAGTAAATTCCTGAGTGAATTTCTATCTAATCCACAGTGGAAGAAGTTTCTATATGGAAACCTTTTCAGAAATGGCTAAAAACAAAACATGTGTTCGGAGGCTTGAGTCTGTGGTGAGGTTGGTTCTGGTCTCTGGTCTCAGGAGAGACTTCTGTGATAATTCAATAATATTTATTGACATCTGACTGTATCAAATCTGTGGTTTATTAACTTTCTGCTCTGGTTTTTTGTGAACTGTTTGTGTTTATGCTCCATGAATTCCACTGATCTGAGATGGATAAATCTGGACAGTCACCACTTTGGTTTCCATGACATTTCCTATGAACTTCCATGATTCCCAGATGAGGAATTCTGATGACTGTGGCGTTCCTCTGACTGTTCCCTCTATACAATGCCACTGGCAGGTCAGTGTGTTCACTCACACCGAGGAATATATGTGCTGGCACAACATCTTGTCCAGACACTAATGGTTCCCACAAGTAGAACAATGGCCCTGCAGATCCTCTGCTTTTCCTCTAGCACCACCATGAGGTTCACATTTGTGGCTTTCAGTTAAATGCCTCAACAACTTGGAGAGATTGCCATGAAATGTGGTGCAGCCATTTTCCCCACCCTCCACCTCCAACCCCCCTCAGGATAAACTGTAAAAAACCTCCTCGATCCACAGACTTTTCCTGCTGCACCAAATAGTGTACATGTACCAAAGTGACACTCCTCACACTCCCTTTAGTGCCACTTTAAGATTAAGATGAGTCTTTATTGTCTATTGTCTATTGTATTGCCTTGGGAGAAATTGTTTGCGTCTGCTAAGCACTTAACATTGTCACTGCCCTTTAATTTCAGAAGAAGTGAAAACCGAACTGAAATTCTCACCCTGGTCTGGAGAAATGTTACCCTGTGTGCCTTCATTTTGAAGTGGTCGGTTTAGTGCAGATGCTCCTGCTTCATATACAGTATGTACAGACCCACACAGTGAAAGCAGGCTGCTACTGTTTGCTGCTGGTGGCTCCCCAGTATAATCACCACTGCAGCTACATAGACACCGTGCTGTGTGTTCACTGGTGTTCGTGTCGTGTGTGTTTTTTAGTCTTCGTGGCTCCACGTGGCCGACTTAATGCTGATTTATCATCTGTTATGCCGATATACAGTGCTGCCTTTCTTTTTTTCCACCACAACATGTGTTTCTGAGGGAATCTGTGTTGTGTAAGGAGTCGGCGTCAACTCAAGATCATAATACCATAACTTTATTTTCTTTTTGAAAAAGCTTTGTCAGTTTTAGCTCAGAAACAAGAAATATTATCTTGGTTTAAAGGCTCAGTTTACATGTATCACAAAAAAACAAAAAAACAAAATCATTTTCTCGCTTCTCTAAGGCAGACAGAGGGTAATGGAAGTAAGAGGAATTATGTCTGTGATTTACAAAATACTGAAAACTATGGTGGCCCTGAGGGCATTTAAAAGATTCCCTTTTCTGCCTGGTTAACAGAAATGATCACTGAGAAAATCCTGATTGTGTTGTGTCACCACACAGAGCGGATGTTTTTCAGTAGATTCAAACAAGCTAAGGTACTAGTACCAAATATGTGCAATTAATTATACAACACATACGTATATGAATATAGTATCTGTATGTACCACATCTAAACAAAGTAATTAGTTTAGCAAATTTAGTAGTGTGTTGTTTGTGGAGTTACATATTATTTCAGATTGGTTGAGTGGCTTGAGTGTTTGAAAAATTGAGATTTAATAATTTATTATGAATATTATCAGACCTTTAGTGACCCTTTACTTCCTGTACATGTACCCTCTTCTCATTATGAGATACTGTATAATCTTTCTTTCTTTCTTTCTTCTGCTTCTTCCGAGGAAATCCTAATTCCCATGCATAAACAGTGAGAAAAACTTTACAGAAATGTCCGGCCCCATACCAGATTTACTCAACTCCGAGGACATCTCAATATTCCTCCTGGGGGGGTCACAATAAGCGTTTAAATTGAAAAACTTCAGAAAAAAATCTTCAGACTGTCCTACACAAACGATCCACACAGATTTTGGATTTATAAAAAATTAAAACAGTGCATGAAAACGTTTGACTGCAAACATACTGTATACCATGATCCAATTCTTGATAAATACATTTTCAATCTTCCTGAAAAACATTGACAATATTTTGGAGTCGTGGTTGATGACGTTTGGCAAATATCAGAATTTAATCTCAAAAAATGTTTTTTTTTTCTCCAATGATTTTGCAGTCAATAATAAGAGTGGCATCATATTTTCTGTTATGAAGCAAAACACTTATCGTTAAAAACAAATCTTTCTGACATTTTGACAATTTTTTAAATCTGCCTCGACACTGCTGCAACACTTAACAACATTTGAAGCCAATTAGCTCAATGAGTTAGGAGCTGGTTCTTGGTATTAGAGGCTCAAGCCCCAGCAAGGGTGATGATGATGACACAATAAAATGCCAGATGTCCTCAATTGGAAACACAAGACAATAGGTGGTGTCACTGCAAGCCTCTAAATTTCAAAACTTTGAAAATTCAAAACAAATCAACCATATGTGCTACGGCTTTGCAACTTTCACTTTGAAATTGCCTAATTTTGCCTAAAATTGTTTGTTTTGTCTTTTTTGGAGCGGATATGTTAGGTCAGTACTCAGATCTCAGACCTGTTTCAGTGACGCTGCAGCACATGTGGGAGTTGAGTTGAGTCTGTTTCCAATGTCGAACAGAGACGTTTGACCATCGCGACACAAACTCTCAGAAACCGAGTGAATCCATTAAGAGTGTGTGATGTGGTTGTAGGTTCAGTGTTGTGGCCTCAGAACATGAATGGAATTCAATAGAATAACCACAACGACAATATTTGTACTGTGTGTGTCTGTGTGTGTGTGTGTGTGTGTGTGTGTGTGTGTGTGTGTGTGTGTGTGTGTGTGTGTGTGTGTGTGTGTGTGTTGTCTTCTTGTGGTTAGGTCGTTATGTGATGAGCAGGGCAGTTTTCCAGCACAGTGCTTGATTCAGTTAAGATGGCTCAAGCATGGTTCGCTCTCATGACATCCCAGCGCGCGTGCGTGTGTGTGTGTGTGCGTGTGTGTGTGTGTGTGTGTGTGTGTGTGTGTGTGTGTGTGTGTGTGTGTGTGTGTTTCAGGAGTTGTGATCAGTGCTTCATGCCAATCTCTTGTTTCTGTGAGCATACCTGTGGCCAGCAGCAGACTGGCTTGAACTTGTGTTGTTAGTGTCATCCGTGATGAACACTATAGTGGGTTAAACAGGAGGGTCTAAGATCAGGGGGATTAATGAGTGACTCAGGGGTGTATTTGGAAAAAATATATAAAAACCTGAAATTATCTGGAGCGGGGGGTCGTCTGGTCAAAACGTTTGTCAGCGAGGGCAGCACAACCACAGTGTGCACCCTGAATGGCAGACACACAGAGACGGAGACAGGGCTGTGAACACACTAGTGATGTGCAGATCGATACTGAAATATCGATACTTCCGATACCAGGTCTGTCTGCTCTAGAATCGATACTCAAATGAAAATATCGATACTTTTGATACTTCAGTCATTTGTGGTTATGCCTATCACAGTGAAACACAGTGGAAAGTAACTAAACTATTCAGATCTTGTCTAAATGACACGTGGTTGGTAGGAACTACTTTTTCTTCCGCCTGCTCACAAAGTCAGTCTGTGTAGAGTCAATGGCGGAGCGGAAAGGAGTCAGGTGTGGAGCTATTTCAGCGCCACAAACAGTGAAGATGAAGTCTGGAATATCTGTGGGGAAATTATGAATAATATTATAAATGCATGAATTTAAAAAAAAAAATGTTTGTTTATCATTTTCTTATTTAATTCATGGTTTTATTATTTTACTTATGTTTTTTTTTTGTGTTTTAAACACTATTTTCGGCTATATTCTAAACGAGGCCACTACCTCAATATAGTTCAGAGTTTAAAATAAATACGTTACTCTGAAGTCTTGCATCCTTAGGAGGCTATGACTTAAAATTACAGTACTTTTTTTTATTTTATTAGATTTACCAGGCACATTACAGCAGGTGCATTTGCATAAAGTATCGGTATCGGATCGGTATCGCCGATACCAGCCTGAATTTTACTCAGTATCGGATCGGAAAGGAAATTTGTGGTATCGAACATCACTAGAACACACCACAGTCACCCCATCAGATAATTCTGTATGAAACCGAATCAAACAAATTACTGAACTCACTCATTCATCATTTCAACTCTGTTGCTGTTGTGTCTTAAACCAATTCAAGCTACAGTACATGTAAATATTTTTATGAAACACCACTTTACTAAAATTGTTTTCACAATTGTAACATGTTATAAAGATCATTTTTAATATTCCTTCTAATTCAAGAGCAACTTTGCCCTTTGTTTTAATAGTTAAAATCTTTAAACAAGTTTAAACAGTTTCCAGAAAATGAAAAATAAAAAACAGTGGAGTGTCAGAGTGGACTTCAGTTACAGAGAAATGCAGAAACTGAGCCTTAAAAACTGCAACATTTACACAATTTGATTTTGTTTTACCTGAAATCTGCTCTATTTTCAGGGCCGTTGCTAGGAATTCTGGGCCCCCTTAAAGAATACTAAAGTGGGCCCCTCCCCCTAACTTTTCCTTTTTTTTTCTTAGACTACATATGTATTATCATTTTTTATTTAGCCTTCTTTGTTTTGATGCTAATGCAGCATTACACTGCAAAAACTCAAGTATCTTACCAAGAATATTTGTCTTATTTCTAGTTAAAACAAATCTCATTCTTCTTAAAATAAGACACATCATATTAAAAGCAGCTTGTTTTTAGACACTTTTTACTTCTTTCAAGCAGATTTTCACTTGAAATAAGTAGAAAAAATCTGATAGTGGAACAAGTTTTTCTTTCTTATTACAAGCACAAAAAACTTACTTTCACTGGCAGATTTTTCTACTTATTTCAAGTGAAAATTTGTTTGAAACAAATGAAAATGATGTAAAAACAAGTTCGTTTTTAGGTGATGAGTCTTATTTTAAGTGGAAAGAGATTAGTTTTGACTAGAAATGAGACATTTGGACAAGAAATAAGACAAATATTCTTGGAAAGATGTAGAGTTTTTACAGTGTACTATGAGTATTAGTCAGGGTCTTACACAGAATAAATCAGTCATACAAAGATTAGACTACTGGGGTTTTTTATGGGCCCCACTGGGCGCTGGGCCCCTAGAGTTATCATCACCTTTCTCCCCTAGACAACGGCCCTGTCTATTTTTATGCAGATCAGCCTGAAGAGAGGCTCAGAGCCTCCTCTGTTCTGATTGGCTGTCAGTTAAAAACAAGGCGGTGTCACAGTTAGAAAGTTATCCACCTCTCTCTGTGGTTGTTAGTGTTTGTACATTTAGCATGCAGCTTCCTCATTAGCATGCAGCTTCGCCACAGCATTAGTGTAAGTATGACCGTGCATACACATTGTGGTGCAGCTGGACTGCCTCAGTGCCGTGTATCTCTGGAGGAACATACGCGCAGCATATGCTCATGATAACGTGTTTGTTAACCCCTTACATGTTAATGCAACTACCGGTGTACACAAACAGAGGATGTGCAGAGGCATCTCAGGACAGCCTGTCTTAATCCCCAATCATCAGCAGTGCAGCATCCAGAATGAAAGTCATAGTGACAGCATTACTAATGAAGGACAGATCACAGTGATGAAGAGATGGCAGGGGAGAGGAGAAGAGACGGAGGAGGAGAGGAAGAACAGATTGATTTAAGAAAGAGGATGAGAGGAGACAAGAGGGGATTTAAATACCCAATTTCTGAACACAGACTCTTATTACTAATGAAGGGCAGATGACAGAGGGGGCATTATGGGGTGGTACTGAGGGGAAGAGTGGGTCTGATGTAAACACAGAACTGAGCCTCCTCCTCATCACTGTGGACCCTGACACAACAGATAAACAACATCATATCAACCAAAGCAACGTGTGATCTGCAGCCTGAGAGTAGGAGCGCCAGGGCAGCACCACCACCAACCAAGACCGACAGACCGCAGCGCTGCCCAGGCTCTAACAGTAGTTGATGGATAATGGATAATGGCTAATGTGCATGACATAATAATAAATGCACCATCTGTATTTTCTGTATGTGCGTAATAATGTGCGCACGGCTTCTGTCCACGTGTTTCGAATGGAGCGAAATGTACTGAAAGCCAAAGAGGGAAAGAAACCATAATTCTTTCAAAATCATTTGTGTTTTTTTTTTTTTAACTTTGGAGTTTCTTTTTTTCAGCCTAGCGGGGAATTTCTCATGATGGAGTAAGTGTAGGAAAATGGAGAGAGTGAAGTCACAAGAAGAGAAGTTGTCGAATAAAAAAACAGAAAAAGCAAAAGGCCACGTTGGCAGTTACTTCAGATTCCTGATCTTTTGCCACATTCAAACTTTAATCATTTCGCCCAGGACACTGTGCTCTACACGCTGAGACCAGGACACGGACATACCGTCTCTTAGCGGAAACAGAAGTACATTTCGGGAAGTATCGGGTTGATGGTTGAGTATTTGTTTCTTATGATCAGTTCCCTGTCTTCTCTATAGCAGTCAACGACTTTTATCCACGACAGCCATCTTACACTGAGCCCTGATCCAGGACAGTTGTAACAGAGCAACTGAACTTCTACACATTAAACACATCAAATCTGTCTGCTAATCACCCATCTCAGATTAATGATGATCTAATATGACATATAAGATTTTTCTCAATATTAATTTGAACTGAATAATTTCACAAATAAGCTTATTATTTTTCTATTTCTTTATGAGAATATGATTTATTGTTATTGCTGAGGAGACTGGAGATGGTTTCAATCTATTATTTATCTTTTCGCTCATCCACTTTTTGTTCCACTAAGTCCTTTTTTTTTAAAGTCTGTTATAACATTATTCAATGAGAGAAAAACAAACTGTTGTGTAGTCTGATTTGGCTTCTTGGGAAGTTGTGAAATCAATGAAACAATGAGTTCTGATAAATTGAGGGGTGGGTAGCCAATTTAACATGTGCATTAGGGTTATAATTCTGATTGCAGGTGTATGACTTTGCTACAGTGGTGTATTAGGACCATTGTCCTATTTGGACGGAAAAAAAGAGATTCATTTTCATGTTAAAAGTAACACATTTTTGAGAAAGAACTAGCAATCTGGTGATCAAGTGGTTCTGGGACAAAATAACAAGAATTTCCTTATTTCTAAACCCAACTGAAAAGTTTCATAAGATCCTCCACTGAAGGCAGAATGACAAGGCGTGTTTGTCCATTCCTTGCAACATTTATAGATGTTTTGTTCTCGTTAATCTATTATGATGTGAATTCAATTAATTTGTGACTTGTAAAACTTGAAAATGTAAGTTTACCCCCTCTCACCCCCAGCTTTTTCTTCTTTTTCATTCTCTGTTGTATGTTGCAACAGAAGTCAGAGAGTCAGAGAAATGATCTTCACACTGAGCAAACAGCTGAATCATCTTAACAAAACATCCTGAACTGGAATCTTTTACCTGCTTCGGTCTTTTTCAGTGCGGACCTTTAATAACTTTGTCCTCTGTAGTGGCAGATCAGAGATCAGTGATGAACTGTGATGAACTGTGTTGTTCTGCCTGCACCGAGATGACAAAACATCTGGAAGGAAGTCCTGGCAGATTTAGTTGTTTACTCTGCAGGACTGTGTATCAGGAAGCTGAGCTGATGCCTGTGAGCTCTGTGCTGTTTGATGGAAATCGATAATGAAGAAATCAGAACGTGAAAACGCTCCCTCATGGTTCAACTCTTCTTCTTTGGATTTAGCAGAAACAAATGAGATAGTATTAAAGGGACAGTATGTGTAATTACTCCCCCTCTCTGTGACACTGCTGTAGGTCGGTGCTGCTGCTGCTGCTGCTGCTGTTGTTGTTGTTGTTGTTGTTGTTGTTGTTGTGCCCTGTCTGTATCTGTGGTTGTCGTTGGCAGGTGAAGCAACTAGATCAGTCCTGGATTGTAATTAGAAGTTAATTCGTTTGCTTCTTTTCTTCTTTCTTTCTGCTTGCATTTGCTTTTTTGATTCTCTGATGTCCAACCAACCTTTAAATCAGCCTCAGTGCTGCTTTTACACAAAACGATTCCACTTTTCCGACTTGGAGCCAAAAACACTGAAGCCTTCTTCTCCATCGACGAACATCAAAACCACATTTTCCACCGAGGCTGAAACCTATTTTAATAGCGAGAGACAGTTATACGAGATATATGGATAAGTTCTAACTTGATATGTCACGACGTATTGTGAAATATCAAAACATTTGTTCAGCCAGCTGAGACCCAGTAAAGTTTGGATCTGACGTCCTCAGTCTTTTAAATGGACATAAACTCAGATGTATCTGTGTGTCAGATCCATCCCATCACATCGGATCGGTGAAGCTTTTCATGTCTCTGGATGTTTGTGGCCAAAATTCCCTCGTCTCAAAGCAGCAATACATCAGTGAGAATATTTCACTGACACTTGTGAGATCTGGACTCTGTGCAGACCATAAAGCAGCAGAATCTCACATAATGCTTCACAGTAATTATCCAAGGTCAAAACCTGAGGCTCTCAAACACCTGAGCGACATTTAAAGAGCGTGGAAAAGAGCTCAGCCACCGTTAACTTCTCTCTAGTGTTGCACATTTTTCACAATCTTTTGATCAAATGTGAACTCGCTTTGCCAGTTTTCTCTTTTTTTTTCCTAAATGTGCAGTGTAGTTGAACAGGTTAATGTTGTGATGTGAGCAGGAAGGTGCAGACCAGCTGTGTGAATGTTACTCCAACCTGCCGTTGCACAGTGGAAGTCTGTAAAGCTGCGTCCATGAAGCACGAACGTTCGTGTGTTTTCAACCAGCTTGAGACAGTTTTATGAGATTTTACGGCGCGAGGTTGACCTGTGTTCTGATCGAGCTCAGTGTGAGATACACACTGAATGGAGGCCTCGTCATTCTTCTTTTAAGGATTATTACAACAGAAACGCTTCTTCTGCCTCCAAAATGGAAAAAGATCCAGATTAACCCTCTAATCTCAAAGGATAGTAAGACCTTTTTCTGTCTTCGAAACAGACAAACTCACAGACATTCAATTCTGCTTTCAAAATTGTAATTACCTTAAAAAGTCATGTTTATTTTTACCAACATTTAGATGCTAGTTACTGTAGCTTGGCTTGCCAGCATTAGTGCCAACTCATGTTGTCGTTGGAAACGTCCACTCAGACTAAAGTTTCCAACTCGGACATGAAACTCACATTTGTTCAACTTTGACACAAGTATCTGAAAAATAAACAAACATGGAAGCATCGTTACAGGCTGTAATGATGCATCCATGTTTCTTCAGGGTGCGATTTGCCGGGGGGATGGTGGGGATTTACCCCCCTCTGGTCATTCATTATTATCCCCAGGGGGGGTACACGTTGTCCCCCCCTCTGGTCAGACAGAGTAGGCTAATTAACTAATTAAATAAATAACTTTAGATCAAGTCTACAGCATTTGAACCGCGAGCCTTCTCATCCCCTCTACAGCGTCTCCCAGACCGTCAGATGTAGCCTACTAAATTCTCAACAAAACAAAAAGGCAGGTCTCAACTAGACGCCGGTTGCACTGGGGCAGGTCTGTCTCCAGATTTGAGCAAATAAAAGCCGGTCTCAATTAGGAGTCGGGTCTGTTTCTATTTTCTACAAGTTCTTGTGAATAAACAAAACCTCTCAAAGTGCTTAATTCCTGCTACAGTTCTCAAAGACCCGACCTGGTCCGATCCGCCAGACTCACGTGCATTAATCAGGGCCGTTGCATAGGGGAGAAAGGTGATAGGGGCCCAGCGCCCAGTAGGGCCCACAAAAAACCCCAGTAGTCTCATCTTTGTATGACTGAATTATTCTATAATTCTATAATAATACATATAGTAATGCTGCATTAGCATCAAAACAAAGTAGGCTAAATTAAAAAATGATAATACATACGTAGAAGCATTCATTCTCGTCCACACCATGGCAAAAAAAAAAAAGAGAGAAAGAAAAGACCCAACCCGAGTCATTAAATGTTTTCTGGACCCGGTGCGTCCGGTCGAGTTGTTCGGCCTGTTGAGAATTATATTTATGACTTTATTATTTCCCATCTTTGCTGAGCTGACTTGTTGAGCCTGTCCCATATCACGCCTGTCTATTAACGTATCGTGAGCTGATGTCGATGTGACTGTATTGGCTATTATAAACTATAGGTCCACAACCTGGAGATGCCCCATCACTATCCTTATTATTATCACTATCCATCATCATTATCCTCAAAATTCAAGTCAGTGAAGAAACTGAGTGAGTTAGAGGTTCAAACTAAACTTGTTTGTCATTTTTATGATTTTTTTCCAACAGTTTTTCAATAACATTAATTCATCATAGAAATGTAGAAACAATGGTGTAATGAGACATGTTAAAGATTTGACTTTGGTATTGGTACTGATCTGCAGATGAACTGTTCACCGCTACTGAGTTTCCACTGTTCCACAGGCGACAAGACAATCTACTGATGTGCTGAGGTTGTTTTTACACCATAAAGTAAAGTTTGAAGTCATTTAACTGTAACGAGACACAGAAAATAACAGAATCAGAGAATAACCTGGAGAGAGCAACCAACCCAAATATTAGTTGTGTTTAATGTTTTCTTCTCTTCTTCTCATCTTGTAATTTGTCAGAAAGAAAACAGAGTAGAAAAGGAGGCAATGGGAGGAAAAGAGAAAGAGAACGTCTACGGCTGCTCGTCGGCGGCCATGTTGGCAACTCGACGAACGGCACCGCCGACATCAGCATGGAGCTGGGAGAGGCCTGAGGAGGAGACAGACCAGAGCTGACCGGGACACCTGAGACGTGTGGAAGCATCAGTCAGCTGATCTGACACCAGACCAGCTGTTTCTTAATGTTTCCAATCAGCACAGACTGAGTTACGCAACCACATCCATGTTTACTGGAAACTCACCATCAACAAATGAAAAGTCCATATTATGACTAAGAAGTTCTGACATTGTAACGACTGTGACCTAATGCCTTTCCACTGATCTGACATGTCGCGGTGGGAGCACATAAACAGCATCAAGCTTTTGTCCGCAATCCAACAACAATCTTGACTCGACAGGGACGAGACGTTGCAAATTTATATTTATATATCAGGGTAGTTTCACATCCCTCTCTCAGCTTCTCTCTGGAGCTCTAGCAGCAACAGGTCAGTGTGAGCCAATCAGAAGACAGGAGGCTCTGAGCCTCTCTTTGGGTTGGCTGACTGTTTTCTGAGTGATCCAATAGAAATGTCAAAGACTTCAGTTAAAACACAAAGAGAAACCAAATCCTCCAAGTGTTGAATGGTGGGACCAGTTGGACAGGCTCGATGCCTGTTTTGTTGACCTGATCACAAAATTATATAAATCCTGACAGCTGGTTTTAAAGAAGTTCCAATTAAAGGACAATTCCAGGCGAATTCAACTCGGGGGTGTATGTTCCTATCATTTTAGGTCTAAAAGAAGGAATCTGAAGGTTTCCAGTTTAATGTCTCCTGTTGTGCGGTAGTTGTGTCTGTCCCCGCATCGCCACGGCAGCAATGAATGGGAGTGGATGTAAGTTCTGCTGTTTAGGCTGTTTCCAGCCCTCAAAGCCACAGACAGCGTCAGATGGAGACTCAAACATGCAGCCAGAAGTTAATTTACTTCAACAAGCCGACATGTTTGTAAAACTAGATCTAATTCAAAGTCTCCCGGAGTCTCGCGCGAGACCCACTTGCCGTGCTCGGTGTGTTCAGGTGCAGTGGGAAAGCTCCCGTTTGTGTCATAAACACAGGAATATCAACTCTTTACTTGCTTCAAGTAAAAAAAACTTCTCGGCGCATGTTTGAGTAGCCACCTGACGCTGTCTGTGGAAAAAAATGTACACTTGAAGCAAGTAAAGAGTTGATATTCCTGTGTTTATGACACAAGCGGTAGCTCCTACTGCACCTGAACACACCAGCACTGCAACTTCGGGCTCGCGCGAGACTCTGGGAGACTTTGAATTAGATCTAGTTTTACAAACATGTCGGCTTGCTTGAAGTAAATAAACTTCTGGCTGCATGTTTGAGTCTCCATCTGACGCTGTCTGTGGAAAAAAATTGCGGCTTTGAGGGCTGGAAACAGCCTAAACAGCGGAACTTACATCCACTCCCATTCATTGCTGCCGTGGCGATGCGGGGACAGACACAACTACCGCAAAACAGGAGACATTAAACTGAAAATCTTCAGATTCCTTCTTTTAGACCTAAAATGATAGGAACATACACCCCTGAGTTGAATTCACCTGGAATTGTCCTTTAAGTCTGAAACTTGAAGCTTCAATGGCTGCAGTTCCTTTACCGACCACTAGAGTGTGTCTCCAACAGTGAGTCGGTCCCAAAGACTTCTATGTTAAAATGTTCAACTTTACAGCAGAAACCAACATGTTTACAGCCTGTTAACAGAAAAGGTTTTGGTCACAACAGTTCATTTCTTCCTTCAGGACGATAATGTTTTTAGAATTCACCTGTTTAAACTTTATTAACCACTAGATCTATGGCGGACTGAGGGCCTGACCTCTGTGACTGACACAGGCACATGTGTGCCACCAACTCCACACAGGCTCCACCTCTTTGTCCATTTTTGGATTAGCTGGAAGAAAGTCACAGAGTCAATGTCCATGGTTTTTTACAGTCTATACCCTGCAGCTGCTTTATAAAATAGATTTAAAAAACTGGACCTATAATGTGCATACCGTATGTCAGAAAAGATAAAAGTAGAATTACTGCATTGACAAAAAAAATTGGCTACAACTGTTTTTTGTTTTGTTTTGTTTTTTTGTTCTCCGAAGTTACTTGATCTGATTCTCTAAAATCTAGAGACGATGCTCAGTGAATTGACTTTATGACTGATTTCGCCCCATGTTAAGTTGGTTTGTTTGTTTTTTCAATGACAGCGTCTGAATCATCTCATTAAAGAAGGTGCCACTTGTTCAAGATAGCTGTTTATACAGATGTTGTATGTTTCCTATTATATTGTATTTGTTAGAAAAAAAATAGAGTTTAAAAGAGTTTAAATTCACACTTTGCCCTTAGATAATACTGTAAGAGCTTTTCAGAATAAAGGCTCTGTGTATTAACTGGAGGCTGAGGCAAATGAACGTGTGACTGGAATATTTGCATATTTGTTACTCCAGCTTTGTTACTCGTTACTTTGTCACTGCACCTGCTCAGAGCGCCGCTGCAGCGTGTGACTGATGATGAGGAGAATCTACTTCTGTCAAACATATATGGTCAAATATTTAACTCTAATTCTGTGACGAAATGGGATTTTATTCCACAGCATGAATGTATGTTTCGGTAAATGTATATATTGATGCAGAATAACTTTGCATATATTGTATGTGACGTCCTGACAGCACAATAGTAAAATGTTTCCTCTGTGTCCGTCTCTGCTGCGTTTTTACTCTTGTCATCAGTCAGTTCAGATTTATGACCATTTCACATCAGTAACTGTAGTTGTTAGATCATTTAGATGGCTGTAATTCAACAATAAGATCCTGAATTACTGTAAAAACTGTTTGGAAAACAGTAAAAGAAGCGCTTCCTGCTCTAAATGTTCTTTTCTTCTTTCAAATATAATGATACCAAGGTCTAAGCAGGGTGTTTTATGTTGAGCTGAATAACCTTATTTCAGTGTAAGCCAGACCAAGTAAATTAAAGAAACAGTGTTAAACACATTTGCATTTGCATGTGACACCTGATTCACCCTGTATTTCAATGAATGAACAGATTCAGTCAAGTTTGTTTTCACTTTTCAGAAAGTAGAAAATAAAGGTTTAGGCGTCACTGACTGTTTTATAAGATAATAACTAACATTCAGTAAAATTATATAATGTACTCAGTACTTCACGTACAGTGAGTACAATGTTGAGGTATCTGTGCTTTATTTTTCAGAGAGAAATATTGTTTTAACTCATTGAAAAGTTTTTCTCTCACAATCCAAAGTAAATATAATAAACAAATGTTTAACTCTAAACGCTAAGGTTGATGAAAATCACCAACCTGGTCGATCTGATGTAAAGTCAGCACTTCCTGTCTGTCCCTATCAAATCAAATCAAATCTTCATCAATCCATGTATATATGTATATATGTATTATCCTGAAATTATTTATTGTGCAAAATCACCATTACTACTTCAACTTTTATGTGACAAACTCCCACTGAAGTAAACATTTTATATCCAACATTTAACAGCACACGGTGGTGTTGATGCTTCAGCTTTAGTAAAAAAAGAAAAGAGACCTCCTTCCACCACAGCTACAAACTATCACCATGAAGTCATGAAGCTGCTTCAAACTGTGTTTTCTCCTTCTCAGTGAAGCTGATTTTCCCAGCATGCACTGTAGAGAAATTTGTCTCAATAAATTGACATTTGATTAATATTCAGTGACGAGTCTCTGATGTTGATGAATAGTCAGCAGGGACGAGGGAAAGTTGAAAGTCATCTTTTATTGCACAATAAAAGATCACACATACCATGTTTTGACTCATGAGATTGGTCCACATGGGAACACAGAGCTATAGTTACAAATCGGAAAACAGAAAGAAAGAAAGACAGCAAGAAAGAAAGGAGGAGGATAAAAACCCCACCACATGACTCACTCAGAAATGACCAGGTTTCTGACCTCAGATCAGTCCTCTGACTGTCTCGTCTTCACTGATGGAGATGATAAACGTCTTGGTGAATCACGTTACACTGAACAGTCACGTGTTACTCGGCTCTGCCCCGTTGCAGTTTGTTAGATTAAAGGATGGTTTCACAGACATGGACTGATTTTATTTATTTATCCTCAGTGATCAGTTGTTCAAACCTGCTCTTGCCCAAACCAGCTCGTCTTCATTGTCTCTGATTCTTATATAAATATATTTCTAATTCAGTGTAATTAGTTTTGATTGAAGTCACTGCTCTGCTGATTTTTCTCGAGTCTGGAGTTTGATTTAAATGTTAGTTCGTCTTCAGTCTCTTAGACAAATAAAAGTAAACTCAAAACAAAAGAAAAGTGTGATTAGTTGATTTAATGCTGAAGAGTTAAGTTTGAACTTTTTCTCCTTTTGCAGAAATGTTTTCTGAGCTGTCAATGGGAATAAAAATAACCTCATATCAGATTATGAACACTTATTATTATGCCAAGACAATATTTCAGTGTCTGTGAAACCAGCCTGTATTTTTATAGGATTTTCTATTCTGCTGATATTTTTGTTAAAATAAAATCTGATTTTAAAGATGCATCGCTCAGTCTGCTCTGTGCACGTGAGGAGGCGTCCGAGACCTGGCCACATAAACCTGGACTGGCCTCCTCCTACGGGGAGGTCAGAGGTGAAGGGATCCTTTGAATTCAACATAAAACATGTGTCGAATGGCTTCTCTGGATTTAGTAAATATTTCAACCCCGATTAAAAAATCAACAACAAAAAAAGCACAAAACAAGGAAACTAAAGGAGGAAAGTGAGGCTGTGAGTGTGTAACTCTCTGCTGCTTGTTCTCTTTGCTCCAGACTGTTCAGTCATTTTCTCCTAAGATCCGATAAAAAGCAAAATACATGAACATATTATTTGTCTTATCTGGGGCACCTGTATGTCTGCTGCAGCCTGAGTCATGAGAAAGGAAACTGCAAATAGTTCCAGCACAATAATCCCACAGAGTGCCCTCAGATGAGATTATTACTGTATGGCACATGTTGAAGAAATACAGACGAGGTGTTCACGGACACTTTACTGTGTTATTATGTGTAAAAAAAACAAAAACAAAAAAACTAAAAACTAAAAACTAAAACTAGAGAAGCAGATGAGCAGGTGACACGGTCTGCAGGGAATAAGCCAACAGTCAAACTTCCATGTGAACCAAAACACTTTTAGTCTTTCAGGAGACGTTCAAGAGCAACAAAACCAGCCGTTAATCAGTCATGAGACATCGATGCAGAGACAAAGAGCTGCACAATAAATACATTATTTATGAAGAGATAAACGTTTACAACATGTTGAGGTGACCCTTCTGAGGAACAGCTATGTCGACCAAACAAAAAAACAAAAAAAACAAAAAGAAGACTTCAATAAAAAGAGAGAACACTGTTTAAAGAAGGCATGGTGGGACATGAACAGACCGACCTCCAGCTGCTGTCACATGCTGCACCTCCGGGGGTTTGTTTCAAGTTTCTACACAACAACACACCAGTAACAGGAAGTGATGTGCGCACATGGGCTGGAGCGTTGAATGTTTAATAATGTTTATTAAAGGGATAGTAGCATTTTTTTTAAAGTGGGGTTGTATGATCTACAAATAGCCCCTAAGTACTTTAATTGCAGTAGAAGACTCTCTGCACTCCTCCCGTTAGCAACGCCAGCCCATAATAGCCCTGCCCAGAGATTTACAACATACATTGTTGTGAATGGACCCAAAGAAACGGCCTATTTTCACGGTCTAAAAGAGGTTTTACCTGAAAAAAAATACACAGTTTCATTGTTCGCTATAATATAATTTTTTCCAGCCCTTCAAAGTGCAGGAAAAACACAGTTTTTATTTGGACCTAACCGACTCACGTATCCCTCCGCCCAGGGTTAGCGCCCACCGATCAGCAGTTGGTTAGGTCCAAATAAAAACTGTGTTTTTCCTGCACTTTGAAGGGCTGGAAAAAATTATATTATAGTGAACAATGGAACTGTGTATTTTTTTTCAGGTAAAACCTCTTTTAGGCCGTGAAAATAGGCCGTTTCTTTGGGTCCATTCACAACAATGTATGTTGTAAATCTCTGGGCAGGGCTATTATGGGCTGGCGTTGCTAACGGGAGGAGTGCAGAGAGTCTTCTACTGCAATTAAAGTACTTAGGGGCTATTTGGAGATCATACAACCCCACTTTAAAAAAAATGCTACTATCCCTTTAATTGAACTGACTTTTCTTCAGGAACCTCATCAAACACACAAGAACAATCAAATACTTGAGCTGGACACATGTTGTGCGTGCGTTACCATCCCGCTGTAGACGCGCTCTAAACCAAACACAGGATGGTACAGGATTAAATAGCCGTCGTTAAAGGGAAATTCTGCTGTTTCTCAATGTGCATCCCATAATGTTTGACTCACCATATCTAACTGCTGAGACTTGAGAAAGCAAACACTGGTGAGAGAGCATCACTGATGAAGGCAAAGACTATTACTAGTCTTGCAGACATTATTTTCTCATTAGCGAAAAAAAAATTGTTACAGCGCAGTTCAAGAATGGTGAACAAGATTATTGTATTTAATGTGTCAGATAAATGCAATGCTGTAACAGGTGTTTTTCTTGTCAAATGTCAAGATAAATTAACAAAGCAAAGCAGTGAAATAAGGGTCTGACTAAACAAAAAGAAACACACAAAAAAAAAACATTAAAAATATCACAAAATTCAATATTGTTAAATTTCTGTGGATTTTGTATCAGGTACACGTGATGATGCCGCTGACATTATTGTTTTTTGACATCATCAAAAACCTACTTATCTGAAACTACCGACACCCATCACACCCAAGTGCCAGTAATTAAAACTGTATCACTACCTGTTACGACTGCACCGTCTCTTTCTACATAAAAACTGTCATTTACATCATTTACAGGAGGTGACCTTGTGTGTTTACATCTGTTTGACCATGTTTGAGGTTCTCACCCTTCAATCTGACTGTTATCTGACTGTGGAGCTGGTGAGCCAATTCCATTTCCCTTTAACAAACAGCACGGCATCATCTGCGAATGGCGACATCCAAACAAAGACACTACATTTTCAAAAAAGCTTATCACTTTGCTGTAATGACTACAGAAAAACGCAATGTTAACGTAGTGTGGCCCGACAAAAAGAGAATGTGTTTAAAGTAATTTTTGAGGCACTGGTAAGAAAACAGTCACTTTGTGTGAAGTCTGTTTGTGCTTTGAGGGGCGACTGATTGACTCTGGGAATGAACCCAGTGATTATTTGTGGACATGTGGTACCTTTGCCTTACTGTTGGCTGTCTGACGATAATACACATCACCAAGGCCGTGTACGCATACAAGAGAAGGACAAACTGAACACAAACACCATAACATGTCCCTATATGGAGATGCAACAGAACATCTATACAAAAAATACTTGCTAAATAAGGCATTTTACTTTGAATAATACATAATGAAACTAAAGAGAGAGAGAGAAAGAGAATGTCATATTTGGTGAAAGTTTGGCAAAGCAAAAGAAACGTATAATAAATTATATGTAGCCACAAACTTGTGACAAGGCAACAACTATGTTTTTTTTTCCCAACAAGAAAATGTGACCTGTAAGAACGAGACCGAAACAGAAACACAGCTCCAGCACAAAAAAACGAGTGTGCGCATGCATGCACACAGACACACACACACACACACTCTCTCCCATTATCACACACACACACACACATTCACCCTCTCACTCACCCACACCTACATAAAAGAAAGCAAAGACAGGTTAACATTCACAAAAAGACATTGTGCAAAAATAATGTTTTCATGTCTGAAAACAAAAAGAAGTGAAGACCAACATCATGAACAGAAACATTTGACATATTCCCCCAAAAATACAGAACCCTGTTGTGAAAAGACTGAATAAAACCAGCGACTTGCATCCATTTAATGTACAGTACAGTCTGTTTGATACAGAAAACACTGGGACTAACCTCAATGCAAAATCCCCATCGCATATGTCAAGTATTTTTTTTTTCCCATTGGAGAAACAAACAAAAGGCGAAAAAGAAATGAACGGTGCACTTAAAAAAACCCAGCAATATACAGCGATAGATTTACATATTTAGAAACTCTTAGTATGAACTGCTATTAAACTAATCTGAGGAAAAAGAAACGAGACTAAAGAGCAACAACGAGGCACTCGGCCCGAGTGATTCACACCGCCTTGTATCCCTCCTCTTCCTGTGTCATCTGTTCTTCATTCCTCAAACAAAAAAAAAAACAACAACAGACTTTTTTTTCCCTTTCGCTGGACAGATGGTCGACAACGTGCAGGTAATATTTCTCCGGACACACTGAGCAGAGTGAGTGAGGGGATGGTGGTGTAGCTGCGATGCTACAGCTCATGATTGCAGGATCTTATCGAGCCGCTGGTAAAATGATTTAAATGAGTTCATGTCGTTTAGGAGAAACAACCTCAGGGCATGATTCAAAAGAAAAAAAAAACATCTCCCTTCCTCTTCTCTGGCACCGTCCTTCACCCCCATGTTGACAGGACAGGGTACAATCAGCTTTACCCCCTACTGCCCCCTACTGCCCCCTGGTGGCTGCACTACTCTCTCTCTCTCTCTCTCTCTCTTCTGTTTCGAGGGACTTTTCTCTCAAAGTGACTTTGTGTTTTTGATTTTAAAATCAGTAAAAACAGTAAGAAAAGAAATTAATCTCTTGAAGTAAATCAACAAAACGTTGGAGTTCTTCTTCCACTCAATCTCTTTGACTCAATATTTCCTTTTTTTTGGGAATCTGGATTCTTCTAGTCGAGAAGATTAAACAACTTTTTTTTTAATCTCTGAATTTCTTCTTTAAAAGACGTTCTAGCAGCAATGGCATAGCATTGATAACAGATACATAAATATGACTGACAGGATCTAAAACCTGGGGCACCGGCAGACTTAAGATGCAACGTCCGTCGCCAGCGATTTATCAACATGATTTTTATTGTGACCTTCTTGATCAGGTTAAAAAAATCTATCAAAACAAATTAGTTTTTTTCGTGATCAGCAGCTTCTCTAACTCGCATCAAGAACATTTGGAGATTTTTAAAAGGGCAACACATCTGGGCAGCTTCGTGCACTAGTGGAGTAGCTTGTGTTTAACTTCCCTCAGTATCAACTGGGAAAGGTGTTTTAGTGTCTTGTGTGTGGGAGGCGCTTAACTCTCCCATCTTTTTTTGAAATTGCACAAAAATAATCCCAAAAAATGATCATTCAAGAGTCCAAATAACGAGACAGTGCTTGTGTTTTTGACCTTGGACATATTGGACACATACGATACGCAAGTGGAGCTTTTCTACACTCCCCCCCCAAAAAACAAAAACTTAAGAAATGAAGAAAAAAAAAACACATGGTGAGAAATTCAGACTGATGTTAACACACCAAATCAAAGCTACACGGATCAATATTATCGCCAAAGCCACGTCTCGGTTAGCACATCTCATCTGAAGTGTGTGTGTGTGTGTGTGTGTGTGTGTGTGTGTGTCTGTCCCTCCCGACTCAGTCTCGATGCAGGATGAAGGGGAAGAATACACAGAAGATCATCTCTTACACTAGTTTGTTTGTATACAAGGAGGGAGTGGAGGTGGAGAGGGTGGCTGGGTGGGTGGGTGGGGGCTTTGGGGGGGGGGGGCAGGGTCTTGGTATATAAACATGACCAAGTTGAATATAATCATCATCATTGTTATTATAATAAGTTCATCATCATCATCATCATAATAAAAGTCTTTACATGGACATGGACTGACAGACACGGCACAAACTTTACACTGCTGCTCCGGAGAGAAGGAGCAGCAGAGGAGACGGAGGAGAGAGAGAAGAGAGAGGGAGGTGGTCCGTCTCTCCGTCCTCGGCTGTCTGTTCTGTCTGCTCCTCCTCTACGCTGTCTCCTCCTCCTCCTCCTCCTCCTCTCCCTCCATCCCCGTCGCTGCCTCTTCTCCTCCCTCCTGCAGTCTCTCCTCCTCCTCTTCCTCCTCAGGCTGGTTATGGGAGTCTGGTTCCTGGGGGTCCGAGGGCCCGTCCTCTCCGTCCCCCTGGGGCTCTTCTTCGGCGGGAGGGGGGCCCGGGCCCGGGTCCGGGTCTGGGTCTGGGTCTGGGTCTGGGGCCGAGGTAGAGGGGTGGTGGGGGGCGGAGGGGGACGGGGAGGGGGCCGGGCGGGAGGAAACACACCGTAACGCACACTGAACTGTACTTTCTCTCTCCTCCGCCGCCATCTTCTCCCTCTCCTCCCTCTCCTCCTCCTCTCTCTCCCCCTCTTCCCGTCCTCCTCCTCCTCCTCCTCTCTTCCTCCTCCTCTTGGGGCTCCCCGGGGAGCCGTCCACGGCCCCGGGGGGCATGGCGGGCAGCGCCATGATGCCCCCGTGGGGCAGGAACATGTGCGGGTACAGCAGGCCGTGGGACATGCCGGGGATCAGGAAGGGGTTAAAGGTGAGGTGGCTGCCGGCGCCCAGGTGAGCCCGGCTGGAGGAGGTGATGATGGCCGCCGCCGCCGCTGCTGCCTCCCCCCCCATCCCCCCCCCGGGCCTCTTGTTGGACTCCCCCCCCCCTTTGTCCTTCTCGCCCCCGGCAGCAGAAGCAGCAGCGGCAGCGTCTTTGTCAGCGGGCGTTGTCGTCGACGACGGGCTGACAGCCTCCGACATGGAGGGGGCGGTCGTCGTGGTGACCTTTGGAGCCGACAGCGAAGACGAAGAGGAGGTGGATGATGAAGAGGAGCTGGGGTGAGGATGAGGAGGGGGGGGCGGGGGCGTGTGCGTGTGCGCCATCATAGCGCCGACGCTGAACAAGGCGTGCTGCGGGATGCCGGCCCCGTGCGGGTGCGGGATGCCGTGCAGCATCATGGGTAACATGCTCAGCCCGTTCTTGGCGTCTTCCCCGGCCGCCGGCCCCCCCCCCGGCCCCCCCCGCCTGCACCGCCGCCGCAGAGAACCCGTGAGGGAACCCGGCCGCCATGATCCCAGAGATGGGGATCCCGGGGATGCCGGCGCGGAGGTTCTGCATGGCCACCATGGAGTCCATGCTGCCGATCAGACCGCCGTTCATGAAGAGGGGGGGGCCGAGGCCGGACGAGGACGAGTCGGACACCGACAGGAGGGGCTTCGGCATCTCGCTGCGAGGCCGTCGCCCGCGGCGCCGGGAGCCCGGGTCTCTGTTGACCGGCTCCGTCAGGATCCGAGAGAACTTCCCCTCGGGGAGGAAACCCTGCAGGTCACAGGACACAGGACACCTCAGATACACAACCTCCTGGACACATGACTAATGACAGACTCACAACCTCCTGGACACATGACTAAAGACAGACTCACAACCTCCTGGACACATGACTAAAGACAGACTCACAACCTCCTGGACACATGACTAAAGACAGACTCACAACCTCCTGGACACATGACTAATGACAGACTCACAACCTCCTGGACACATGACTAAAGACAGACTCACAACCTCCTGGACACATGACTAAAGACAGACTCACAACCTCCTGGACCAGGGACGTCACAGTTACTTGTTGTTTTCACAATTAATCACAGTATTAAACGCCACAATTAAAGCAGAAGTAAGCGATATGTTTGTGTTAATATAAGCAGAGACATTCTAATATGAGGAGACAGACCACTCTGCCCGTTTTGAATGGGGAAAGCTGCGACGCCAAAGATGGCGCATGTCCCGCCCCTTTTCACCAGCAGCCAATCACCTGCGTTGCCAGAGCTGAACTAGGCCAATCATGTTGTTGCACCAGCGCATGCGCACAAGTAGATTTACGACAGACAAACCTACCTGGTGGCAACAACAACACGGCTTTAGCACCGTGTGTACTGTATGTGGTCAGGTTGAACATTTACTCTAAGGTTTTCGGAAAAGTGCAGAGCCACCGGCGACCGGGAGCGGCTCCTCATCCTGGAGGAAAGCTGTTTAATTACCCGCGGAGTTTTAGAGGTTTACTGCCGGCTTGTTAATTTGGCAGCCACATTGGTTGGTCTTAATGAAAAGTGAAGCTTCAGGTGTGTGCTGCTGAACAAAGAGCTACCTCGGGGCTACGTATACAGAATTCACCTCATTCACATCAATAAGTGTTTTACAATGAACCGATCAGTCCACCTTTTCTTTAATTTAATTTTTGAATGTATAGTTTTGTTCGTTTCATTTTTTAACCTAAACATTCAAACTGGGCCCCCTCCCTTGGGGCTAAGCGTTAGCCTCCTGTCCATGATAGCAGCAGCAGCAGTCCACTCCAAAAAAATAAAAAACACAGTCCGGATGAAGCACTGGAGCCGTGGACCGATAGACACCGTCACCATTAATAACGAGAGCCTCTATTGTTTTATTGTACCGAGTACGAGAGGCTTGTTGTGAGCTGAGAAGCTGCTGTTAGCGGCGGATGCTAACCGAAGCTAGCGGCGGATGCTAACCGCTAGTCGAAGTTAGCATCGAGCTAGCTCAGCACAACGAACGCCCCTCATACTTGATACCGGTCGAGGCTTTAGTTGTCAGTGATGGTCGGTAATCAGTCCGTGGCCCCAGTGGTTCACTCGGACTGTATTTATTTATTTTAACTGACTGCTGCTGCTGCTGAGACGACATGCTAGCACTCGATAGCATCCGAGACAGCTAACGTTAGTGGGGATCGTGGGAGGGGGAGCAGACACAGTCACCACACACACAACTAGGAGCCCATGGGTGATGATTAAGACGGATTTCATGAAAGTCTAGCGTTTATTTTTGGGCAAAAATCTCCAGACTCATGCCGATATGTCTCCAGGTAGAGCAGGGCAGACCGGTGTAGGTGGTGTAGGTATGCTCGGCTCGGGCTGCTGCTAGATCACGGACTCAGCCGTTACAGCCGTACAGTGACGGCAGTGTCGTAAATCCACGCGCATGCGCAGTTTAGTACTCCCTGTGGAAAAATAGCGATTTAAACGTCATTCTGCGGTAAAGTTTATGTTTTTTTGGTTTTTATTTGTATCTTATTTCACTGGCTAGCACGTCTGTATGTTTTTTCCGTCCTGCTATCACGTTAAAGGGTGGATTTGACCACCCCTCCATTCAATTAGATAGGGGTCTGGTCTTCTTGGGCTTTTCGAAGCGTCGCCAATATGGCCGCCGAGTGGCCTGACTTGCCTAGAAGGGCTTTGATATAAGTCTTAAATAGTTGTATCTTCCGACAGCAATCACTTCTATAGAGTGTTTGGTCTGAAACACGGGTCTGTCAGTCACTCTGCTCTGCTCTGAGCCCAGGAGAAAACTTTCCTTGTATCCTACAACCTTTATCCAATGAGGAGAGAGAACGGCATAAAGGGGCAGTCCTCTCTGTGTGTGCAGCCAAGGGATGCGCCTGAATGTGGTGACATAGGGACGAGGACTGTTATGGTGCGTTCAAGGAAACTCGTAACTCGTGTTTTTCCGACCTGTGAAGTGGTACCAGTTCGATCTGGTACGAGTTCACGGGTCAGAAGTTACGAGTGGCCGTTATAGTGACTTTCACAGGTAAAACAGGTCGGAGAAACACGAGTGGGTTGCCTGGAACGCTACAAAGTCGTAAGTCGTGACTTGAAGCTGTAATTTACGGTTTCAAAAGCCTGCCTGGAACGCAGCATTAGCCAAAACCACCGGATCGCTTACTTCTGCTTTAAATAATCGTAAAGATTCTTAAATACTGTCACTTTCCAAAAAAGATTATTTTGGAAACACAGAGGCAGATGTGCACAAAAGTTAAGGTAAATGTAAGAAATACTGGTCAATTTACCGTCTCATTTGTGATTAAAAAAAACAAACATTTAAAATAAACTTAAACATTTGGTATAGATGACAATGATCTGAATATTTAAAACACTTCCCCTGGAGGATTAATAATTGGTTACATATGAATAGTAGATACTTAAAATATTTAGTGTAAAGATTTGTAATGTAATTATATTTTGACTGTGTTTGATTTTACACATTCATATGTTGTGAAATTAATTAGGCTAATGCGTAATAATCATGATAATCGTAACACCGTGATTATTTCTCTGACAATAATCGTACAAAGAAAATCTATAATCATGACATCCCTAATCTGTACACATGACTAATGACGATACTAATGAGGAAGAATTAAAAGGAAACGATCTTCACACGTTGGTGTGTGTGTGTGTGTGTGTGTGTGTGTGTGTGTGTGTGTGTGTGTGTGTGTGTGTGTGTGTGTGTGTGTGTGCAGGGCCGGTCCTAGGATGTTGGTGGCCCCCTAAACAAGGTTTTTGTTTGTGGCCCTGCACTCTAAGCACAAACACCAAATCACTGGTTAAAACTGAATACAGACGTGTTTATCCCTCTGAGGTTTGAGGCCATTTTCTTGACTTTTACATATTTTCTTAAATGTATCTTTTTAAGATACTTGCAGATGTAACAATACTCAAGTGTTTTATGTCTAAATATTAGAACCTCCGCTGTAAGCACACTGAGGCCAGTTTGTCCTAGAACACTGTAGAAAGAAATAATTTAGGACAAATGCTGGAAATTTGAGGTCTGCTTTTTGAAAAAAATTCAAATCCCTTGTGAAAACACTCCTTCAGTCATGAGAATGAACTGTTTTGGTGCTTGAAATAGGATATGAATACAGTAATAGATACGTGTAGAAAACAAGTCTAAAATGACATTTTGTCAGATTGCTTTTTGAGCACAAATGTTGTCATTCTGCCGTTCTATTTTCACCAAATGTCTCAAATGTGAGATAAAAGAAGCTGAATATTGACTTCACATTACATATAAAGCTCATAGCTGCACGTGCAGACCTCAGGATGTTTAAATGACTTGATGAACCCCGGTACCTTTCTGATCATGTGGCCCCCCACCTAACGGCTGTGGCCCTAAACAACCACATAGAGGGTTTATACCAGGGGCCGGCCCTGTGTGTGTGTTGTACTCACAGAGTGTTTGACCACATCAGCCCAGTCCGGAGCTACGTAGTACTCTGAGTTGGCGTCCAGCCACCGGGACAGCTCCTTTATGGCCGGGGCCATGGCGCCACCAAGCTGCAGGGGAGGAGAACAGCACAAACTCTCAGTGTTCAGAAGTTTTTCCTTTTTCTTCCTCAGCTTCATGACACAGCAACACACTGGAGGCTAAAATGTATAAAACAAAGATAAAGTGATGGTGTGTGTGTGTGTGTGTGTGTGTGTGTGTGTGTGTGTGTGTGTGTTTCCTACTCTGCGTCCGGTGCCTCGGTGTACGACAGGAACCCTCTCCTCCCCCGTCAGAGAGTTGATGTCCAGTTTAGTCGGGTCTTTGCAGCGATGCCTCCTCTGCTTGGGTCGCTCCACGAAGCCGTGCAACAGGCCGGCTCCAGACTGACACATGAAAAGAAGAATTGTGAATGTAAACTCGGAAGCAGAAAAGTCCAGAGAAGCTGCAAATGTACTCCTGCACTTTAGCACTTGAGTGAGACCGGCAATAGAAACGTGAATATGGATAGAATGTTTAGTTGCTATAATATGTGGATAACATACCATGTCGTTCTTTAATTTTACTTTTACTTTAATCCGATGCGCTATTTAATGCAATACACCTGGCTCTTTAAACTGAGTGCACTTTAGGGCACCGTGCAATACAACTTGGTACCCATGTACTCCTGCACTTTGCACCTGTCACTTTATCTCTCAAACTGTCCAGATTCCACTACTGGCCTGATTATCTGACCTGTTTTTTATCTTGTCTGCTTTGTCATGTCGCGTATATAACTGTATATAACTGTGTCACTGTATTGTTTTTATGTTTTGGGACTCCGGATGGAAATTAGCATCGATGCTATAATCCGGCACATTTACATGTTTTTATATGTACATTGATGTGCACTGTCCCAGTCAAATAAACAAATAAAGTAAAGTAAAGTAAAACATGTCGGTGGAACATGTTTTTTGGTCTTGTGTAAAACTGCAGGGGTTCTGGGACAGAGTGGTTCAGATTCTGGAAAAGATTTTTTCTTACAGGATACCCAGAGACCCCCGGACTCTGTATCTGGGTTTGTCTCCAGAAGATACAATTCAAAAGAAGGACCTGTATCTTTTCAAAATATTGATCTTGGCATGTAAGAAGGCCATAACAAGAAACTGGTTGAAAAGTGACCCTCCAAGTCCAGGGCAGTGGCTGGATATTGTTGAGGAGATTTACTTGATGGAAAGACTGACTTACTGTCTCAGAATGAAAGCAGGGACCTTGGACCAAAGGTGGCAGAAATGGTTTGTGTATATGAAAAAAGAAGAATCTAATATGCAGCAGACATAATGGACAGGGATGAAAGCTGCAACCAGAAGGGTGTGCCCCACATCCACTTGTTACCTTTTTACTTTTTACTTTACTCTGTTTTTTTTCTTTTTCTTCATCTTCTATCATTTTGGTGAATTGCATTGTTGTGCAATGACTCTTGTTTATGTAAAACAAAAAAAGCAAAATAAATAAAGAGTTTAAAAAAAACCAAAAAAAAAACCATGTCGGTGGTGAAGAAACCCACGTGAGCGAAGGCGGGCAGGTCCATGCTGTAGCCCGGGTTCTGTCTCAGCCACTCGATCAGGCCTTTGCTCGCCGCCTCCCGGTCGATGGCCACGATCTCGGGCTGCGGCGGCGTCTGGGTGGGGGTGGGCGTGGAAGAGGAGGATGGCGTGGGAGGACCGGCCGGCCGCTCCGACGGAGAGGGGGATGGAGAGGAGGTGGAGGAGGAGACGGAGGAGTGGCTGATCACCTCCACCCGACCCTGCAGGTGGAAACACACAAACAAGAGAGACACACACACGGACACACACACACACGGACACAAGACACAGGTGCAGGTGTTTTAACGCTGTGGAGATCAGAGCAGAGGGAAGGACTCTCCTCTACAACCCAAAACTGGTTTAATCAACTGTTTTCTTTCCTACGTGAAGTTTCTCTGTCTACACACTGAAGCACACACAACATTTCTAACCGGCCTTGCACCGAGACGGCCCGCCTCCCTCTACCCACCTGTGTCTCGGGCAGGTGCAGTCCTCGGCTCTTGGTGAACTCAGAGTACAGAGCTTCCACGTTTCTCCTCCTCCCTCTCCTCCTCCTCAGTGAGTCATCTCCCCTCAGGCTCCCGTTTACTATCTGCCCCGTTACGGGGTGGATGAGTCCGGCCTGCAGTATCCCGGCCATGTCGATGCCCACGGAGCCTGGTAACGGCGCCGTGATCGGGGGCGGCGGCGGCAGCTTGTGACCGCCGCCGGAGCTGGCGTGGCTAACTCCCGGCGTGACCACGGCCTCGCCCGCGCCGATGCCGCTAGTGGTGCTTATTTCTGCAGACGACTTGGTCAGATCGATGGCCGTGTCTTGCCAGCCGTTGATCAACATGGAGCTCGTGCGGTGAGAGTGAGAGGGCGGGGCTACCACCGGCCCCTTCTCAGCGCTAGAGCTCGTGGTGGTGGCGGTGTGGCAAGACGAGGCCGATTTCCCAGCTAAAGCTTTGGCGGCGGCCGCGGCGGCCGCGGCGGCTTCGTAGTCGAATGACCTCCGACCTCCTGTGCGTTTGAGCTCGGGGAGGAAGGGAGGAGCCACGAGCCTCTCCTGTAAGAGAGGCAAGGAGGTGAGGCGCCAAGCTCCGCGCCCACATGCACCGCCCCGCGGCACGTACTGTCAGGGTGGACAGGGTGGGTGAGGGGTGAGGGGTGAGACAAGAATGGGAGAGAGATGATGACTTTGTTAAACATACATATGGACTGAGACACAACACAGTGGCAGCTGTCGACCAGACCAGACCAGACCAGACCAGACCAGACCAGACCAGACCAGACCAGACCAGACCAGACCAGACCAGACCAGACCAGACCAGACCAGACCAGACCAGACCAGACCAGACCAGACCAGACCAGACCAGACCAGACCAGACCAGACCCGGGTAAAACCACAACCCCAACACACGGCTAACAAACTTCAACTAATGAGATAAGATTTCTTGTTTGTTGAGCTACACACTGAGATATGGATTAAATAGGGATGTCACGATTATAGATTTTCTTGTATGATTATTGTCAGAGAAATAATCACGGTGTTACGATTATCACGATTATTATGCACTAATTAATTTTACAACACTATGAATGTGTAAAATCTAATATAGTCAATCAATCAATCAATCAATCAATTAGTTTATTTGGGGCATGTCAATTTAAATCATCATCATCACACTTCATCTTAGTTCAAATAATACAATACACATGGCCGAAAGGGAAAGCGGGAAAAGCAAAAGCTTATCTAGTCCCGCCCCCATTACCCACAGAATAAAATCTTTTCATAATCAGATCATATCATAATCTTTTTCTTTTGTTTTTTGCTTTTTTACATTTTGATAGTCAAAATACAACTACATTACTCATTGTTTACACAAAATATTTCAAGTATCTATTAATATATGATGAATTCTTAATCCCCAGGGGAAACGTTTGAAATATTCAGGTCATGAATTGTCATCTATACCAAATGTTTGCGTTTATTTCAATCGTTTTTTGTTTTATTTTGCTTTTTTTAAATTAAAAATGACATGCTATCATTTAAATTCCTATTCTATTCCTATACAATTCAATGTTACGTTAGTTAAATGGACCAGTATCTGAGCATTTATCTTTATTTTTCGCACATCTGCCAATAAGGTTCCAACATCAAACATTTGTGAAAGTAACGGTATTTAGGAATCCTTACAATTAAATAATTGTGGCGTTTAATACCACGATTAATTGTGAAAACAAGTAATCGTGACATCCCTAGAGTTAAATAATATCTGTTCTCTGGTTTATGATTTTGGAAGTAATGACTTTTTTTTTCAAAATTTCTCTCCTGATATTTAAATATTTCTTTATACAAGCTGCTTAAAGAGATCTATTTGCCCAAGTCTGGTACCAACATGTAGAATAACAATATACATTACAGAGACAGGGACCTGTACAAAGAAAGCAACAAAGCAATGATGTGAACTAGAGGTGCCCAGATACATCCCCCCCCCATGTCTGAACAGAACAAACCCCCACAAACCCCTTCATTAAACCTGATCTGATCAGAATTTGGTAAAGACGTCACCAGAACCAAAACTTGAATAGCAAGTCTATGTTCTGAAAATGTGACAGTTCTCTTTTTCTTAGTTGTTAGTTGTAGTTATTGGAGAAGTGACTGATCTGAGTGTAATACACCAAGGCTGAAGTCTCGTTCTCGTTATATTAACATGTTGTCAACATGTTCCTATTGTTTTTGAGTTGCAATAACTAGCATCTGTAGCTACATTAGCTAGTTTAGACTACGTAGCTTATTTGTTTCCTTGCTTCACATTTTTAGTATACCGAATATCAGCTTGTTTGAGTTACCATTAGCTTGTTTAGGTTTATGTTAGATTGTTTGTTAGAGCTAATTTGGGCTTGTTAAGGCTAACACTGGCTAATGTTAACATCAGCTTCTTCTATGTTAGTCTGTTGAGACTTACACAGTAGCAGCTGTGTGGTGGGGGCTCTCAACACTGGCAGGCTACAGGTATCACTGCTGCGTGGATTAAAATGACTGACTTTTTAAATGAATATTATAAACAAGTACTTGTTTAAACTACTGATGTACACTAACACATGTAGGTGTTATGTATGTGCACAGTAGCCTCCGTGTTGTTTCTTTCACTGTGGTATTGAATTTGGTATAAAAAATTATAGAATTTGTGGTGACTATTAAAACTCTGGTATTGTGGCATTGAGCCACAACAAAACAAATTGCTTCTCATATTCGTAGATCACACTACACCACATTAATTGGTTTGTATAGCTGATAAGAAAGCTGTAAAATATAATTCAGCTGATTTACTTGTCCCAACGTACAACAGAGTATTAGAGCCACATTGAGAAAAAAATATCTGACTTTGAGAATAAAGTAATAATTTTACAAGAATAAAGTCGTAAATTTACAAGAATTAAGTCATAAATTTAAGAGAATAAAGTAACAATATTCCGAGAATGAAGTCATGATTTTACAACACTGAAGTGGCAATTTTATGAGAAAAAAGCAGCGACTTACTCCAAGTCCGCCTGGTTCTTTCTGCAGAATAGATGCATTTTCTAATGTCCTGATACTGATGACAATGTGGTGTACTGGTTAAAATATTATGACTTCATCATCGTAAATTTACAACTTTATTTTCGTAAAATTACGACCTTATTCCCGAGGCCTGTGAATTTTTTTTTTCACAATGTGGCCCTAATACTCCATCGTACCAAAGAGTACAGGTAATTCTAAAGTAAGTTAAAGTGAAGATACAGTGCAGACTCCTCGTCAGTCTATTTGCCATCATGCTTAGCAGTTTAAACTGGACACCACTTGTATGAACCATGGCATGAGACAGTGGAGATACATGGAGACAGATGACAGATACATTGATGTGCACCACAAACGGAATTCATTTGATTTGTTTCCTCGTGTTCAGCAGGTAAGTTCTCACCTTAGGTAGTCTTGTAAGAGGGGGAGGGATGGAGAACCCAAGCCCAGAGTTTGCCTGCTGAACTCTGGCCTGGCCCGTGATGGAGCTGGAGGCTGTGGTGGGGAGGAAACCTGCCCGGTGGTGGTGCTGGGCCAAGCTGTTGGCCAGGCAGGAGTTGGTAGCGAGGGAGCCCGGGGAGTCGTGCTGCTCGCTAGGCCAAGGCCACTTCCCCTTAAGAATGGCGTGACAGATGCTGTCCAGGCGGTTGATGATCACCCGGTCCTACGGAGGGAGTCCAGAAGCAGAGATTTCAACTTGTGAGTCATGATAAAATAACAAGTGCACAAAATCTATCCAATGAGGAGAACGCACAGAAACATGTTTGAGAGCTTATTAAGTCCTGTTTATGTAACTTAGAGCAGTGCATAACATGCATAGTTCCTCTGTAAGTTTAGTTTCATGCCTATCGATTACTGTCCCACCAGCTTTGTTGTAAACAAATGCACATGCAGAAGGAGGGTTAGCTAAACAGTGGAAAAACGACCAGACTTGAGTAGTTCCCCTTTTAAAGGACAATTCCAGGCGAATTCAACTCGGGGGTGTATTTTCAGATCATTTTAGGTCTAAAAGAAGGAATCTGAAGATTTTCAGTTTAATCGCTCCTGTTTTGCGGTAGTTGCCGCATTTTTTTTCCACAGACAGCGTCAGATGGAGACTCAAACATGCAGCCAGAAGTTTATTTACTTCAACAAGCCGACATGTTTGTAAAACTAGATCTAATTCAAAGTCTCCCAGAGTCTCGCGTGAGCCCGAAGTTGCAGTGCTGGTGTGTTCACGTGCAGTGGGAGCTCCCGCTTGTGTCATAAACACAGGAATATCAACTCTTTACTTGCTTCAAGTGTACATTTTTTTCCACAGACAGCGTCAGGTGGCGACTCAAACATGCACCGAGAAGTTTTTTTTACTTGAAGCAAGTAAAGAGTTGATATTCCTGTGTTTATGACACAAGCGGTAGCTTTTCCCACTGCACCTGAACACACCGAGCACGGCAACTGGGTCTCGCGCGAGACTCTGGGAGACTTTGAATTAGATCTAGTTTTACAAACATGTCGGCTTGCTTGAAGTAAATAAACTTCTGGCTGCATGTTTGAGTCTCCATCTGACGCTGTCTGTGGCTTTGAGGGATGGAAACAGCCTAAACAGCAGAACTTACATCCACTCCCATTCATTGCTGCCGTGGCGATGCGGGGACAGACACAACTACCGCAAAACAGGAGACATTAAACTGAAAATCTTCAGATTCCTTCTGTTAGACCTAAAATGATATGAAAATACACCCCCGAGTTGAATTCGCCTGGAATTGTCCTTTAAATACAAACATTTGCACTTTTGCAATACACATGTCATGCAAAGGAAATCCATGAAAGACTTTAATCAACAACACTTTACCTTTGGCCATTCAGAAAAGGAGTAAAGTGCTTTTTCCTGCAGCAGCTGAGCGATAGTCGGCTCCCTGCTGTCATGAAGGCTGTCGGCAATCTCACACACAGAAACAGGAGCCGCAAACCTGGGGCTGCCGGCGTAACCTTCAATCACAGGGACTGAGGAGGAGGACGAAAGGGTTGAGAAATGCACTGAATATAAAGTCCTGCTCTTATTTGCCTCTTATCATTTAAAAAACAGGGCTGATGGTAAAACGTTGAGTCATGTTACCTGGTGTACTGGGCCTCTCTTCCTTCACCTGGCCCTTCACCACCAGACCCTCTGACGTGTCCACCAGCCCGTCCGCCTGCTCCAGCTTCGGGGTCAGGACCGTGCTGTCGGCCTCCAGCAGCTCCTGCTTGGTCTCGGCTTTGATTTCGGGGAGCGGCGGGAACTCCAGGTCCTCCGGCTTGGTCTCGGGTTTGATCTCGGAGCTGTCGGGGTAGGCGGCGAACTCCACACCCTCTGGCTTCATTTCAGGCTTGACGGCAGACGTGTCGGGAAAGGCCGCTACCGCTAACCTGAAACCCTCCGGCTTCGTCTCGCTCTTCAGTTTGGTTTCGTCTGGATAAGCAGCGAACGCGAGCGACACCGGTTTGGCCTCGGGTTTGATTTCGGTGCCATCTGAGAAGGCTGCGAAATGGAGGGCCTGGGGTTTATGGTCTAAGCTCTCGTGCTTCATGGGTAGACTTAGATCTTCAGGTTTGGCGTCCAGAGCTTCCTCTTTCACAGGATAGTCCAGCTGCTCAGCTTTGGTCACCAGGTCTTCTGACTTTATGGAGTAGGCCAGAAACCTAGCATGTTTGACTTCAGAGCTGTCTGGGTAGATATGAAACACATCCTCTACGATCTCGGTCTTCGTCTCCTCGACTTTGATGGGCAGCTGCAGTTGGGTCGGTTTCTTCTCACCGCCACTGTCTGGTAGAGGAGAAAACTTCAGACCGGGTGGCTTCATGTCAGGCAGAGCAGGCGCCATTTTGATTTCGTTTTGTTCAAGCAGATTGTCTTTGTTGTCCTGATCAAGAGAGTCTTCAGCCGTGCCTTCGTAGTGGTCCTGATCCATGGAGACTTCAGTTTTGACTGCAGCCTTCCTGCTGGTGGTCTCGTCACACTTTGATTCTATGGTAACGGATGAAAGGGAACCGGAGGAGTGTTTCGTGCACTCAGAGTAAATGCTGTCCAGTTCCATCTCGCCGGCTTTGGCGTTGGACTGTTTTGCCGCCTTCCCTGCCGTTCGATCACAGGGTGGAACGACTGGGATGTCCATCAGAGACACATGATCGACCTGACCCTCGGAGATCTCATCCACTTGGTCTGAAAGATCTGCACGCTCCACCAGACCGTCCTCTCTCCTCATCAAGGCTCCAGATCCAATAGAATCCTCCATCGTCTCTTCGTCGACCGTCTGATACAAAATCAACCCGTCCACCTCCTCTCCATGCTCCTCTATAGACTCCGGACACTGCTCTAGCTTCCCAAGGTAGGGATGCACATCCTGGGGTAAGTCTGTTTTATCTTCTGCATGATCGAAGCTCTCCTGAAGGTCTTGAGATAGTTGGTTTGAGACGTCCATTCTCTCGTCCTGCTCTTCCGGCTCTAGACCGTCAATCTGGTTCAGGTCTCCCAAACTTTGATCTGCACCTGTAAGTGTAAAGCATCAAGGTGTGAAATACAGGTTTCCTACAGCTTAAGCCAAGTTAAATTTAAGACTTTTTAAGACTTTTTTAAAGCCACTTGAAATGAAATTTAAGACCGACTTCACAATAAACACAAATGCAGAAAAAAGAAAAAAAAAACACCACATCAATTACATAGGGTTAGGCTTGACAATTTTACCCACTTTCCTATGTGATCCAAGGTAAAGTGACTGCTACATGAACATTGGATTGTGTCTCTTTCCAGCTGTCCTTTCAAAATAAATGTCTCTTTCCAGCTGTCCTTTCAAAATAAATGCATAAAAAGTCTGGAAAAAAAAAACACTGACTCGGGAGCTGGTGGCGGTGAGAGATTTAGCAGTGACAGACGCCACTAACTTCTCTATGTCGGAATGTTACCAATTATTTTGAGATTTGAGACTAATTATAATCATAAAATACCACTCACCATGTGTTAACATTTTTAAGACTTTTGAAAAATTGATTGAAGACATTTTAATGCCAATTAAGGCCTTGTTTTTAGATTCATGAATTCAATGCCTTTTAAGACTTTTTAAGGATCCGTAAGAACCCTGGAAATAGGGCCTGGCACTATATCGAGAGTCAATTTAATCTAAGATAAAGTTAAAAACTGTTGCTCGTGGTTCTCACTGAGTCAGGATCAACATACCTGGGTCTGCATGGCACTGATCTCCCCCTCGTGTTCCCCCCCTCTGCTCCATCGTCGCCCTGGACAAGTCCTCCGCCTCTTCATCCTCCTTGTCGTCAAACTCGAACCCCGCGCCTCCTTCCCGATCCTCTCTCTCGTCCACAGGATTGGCCAGGCTGCCGGTGACATCGGCGTGGTCCAGCCTATCCTGCGGCTCGTGGGCAGTGATGTCGGACAGAGAGAGGGGAGGAGGGGGGACGTAGGGGGGAGGGGGGCTCGCTGACAGGTCCGTCTGATCTGCACTGGGCTCCTCGCTCACACCGATGTCCTGGAAAGATCAAACCAAAGTGTTGGAATCAGATTTACAAGTAAAAGTTATTAGAATTCAATATGATGCAAAGAGGTTTATGGAGATGTAATGATGTTCTGATAATGACTCTCAATACACTTAGCTTTACTTTTTCCTTTTAATTCAAAACTGAATAAATGAATTTAATTTCAGTAATTTCAGCCTTTTTGTTTGTTGTCTGCTGCACAGAAAACATGACTATACATTCAGATTATTGTTACCTCAGGGCTTGTGATTACACAGAGGCAATCTTTCTTTATGCTTTTAAATTCCCTATCATTTACTGCTAATGTCCCCCCCCCCTGATGGCACAGGAGGATGAAAGCTGACCTTAAAGAGCATGTAGCTTGAGGACAACGGCTCCACCGAGTCTCCCGCCGAGGGGTGGGACGGAGAGGAGGGGGGTGGGAGGCCCAGACACTCCTCCAGAGTCCCACCTTCCTCCCCTCCTCTGTCCCCCCCCTGGGCCTCCTCATCCTCCTCCTCCAGGAAGCCGGTTTCCAGAGCGGAGGGACCCAGGATCGGGTCGGATTCATTGAACATGTGGTGAGCGGGACTGGAGTGGTCCGTACCGTCCCAGGGAGCCTGAGGGGAAAGAGATGAGAAAAGAACCCAAGGTACTTTTTGAATGGGTTGAAACAAGGAAAAATATCTCCAACTCATTAGAAGACTGTCAGGAAAATAAATGATTCTGTTTATCAAAAAGAAAGCTTTTATTTAAAGTCCCCCTCCCTCCCGCGACCCTTTTTGGTCATTTTAAAACCAGCTCATTAGCAATTCACCTCTGGGGGGTGGGCGGAGACTGCGCTGCTCTGCACCCGCCCAGCCACCTCCTCTCACCCCACCCCCCGCTCGCTGACAGCTGGACATTGTACAATTACAGATTCAGCGCGTTTAGCGTAAAACTCCAGACTGGGATTCGATCCCAGACTGGAGCATAGTCCTTGCTCACAGTGCAAGCTGCTCTACCAGGTGAGCTATACCTATTACACCTTGACAGCTGCACCGAGCTGTCTCGCCTTTCACCTCTGAGCCAGATGCAGAGCGGGGCGGGAGCTTGTAGCACTAGTATAGTAGTAGTAGTAGTAGTAGTAGTACAGTAGTAGTATAGTAGTAGTATAGTATAGTGCCCTCCCCTGGAGCTGTGACACGTCAGCTCCAGTCTCCCTGAAACTGCCAGTTTGCGTCTGCCGTTGGTTCACAGCAATTTGAAGGCAGAAAAACTCAGAAATGCAATTTTGCACTTCCTTTTCTGCTGATATGTCCTGGCTCTAACACAAGAGAAATGCCACAGGAACATGTGAAAAGCACCAAAAACAAGATTTTCACGGGAGGGGGTCTTTAAGTTCACGGATTTGGTCTCATGTTTCTTACCTGTAACTGGTCCAGCTCCACTGACGGCGCCATCAGCCCCGTCTCCTCTGACGAGCCCTGCTCACCAACAAGCACATCGCTCCTCAGCTTTGAGTCCAGGTCGGTTCCTCCGACGCCGTATGAGTTGAGCATGCTCTGACCTCCCGCGGCCGAGTTGAAGGGGAAACCGTTGAGGGCGTCTTTGGACGCCTTCCCCCCGTGTAGCGCCTCTGCAGACATGGCGTCGTGCTGCAGGGAGCTGAGCTCCAGGGTTTCATCCAGAGGGGGACAGTCCAGGAAATCTCCCCGCGACCCGGCCACTATCCCCAGGCTCTGTGAGGCCGGATCGTGGGCGTCCAGGGGCGGGGGGTGGAGGTGAGGGTGAGAGGAGGAGGAGGAGGAGGAAGAAGGAGAGGGGGCCGACGGAGGCGCGGTGTGATGCTGGTGGTGGTGCTGGTGGTGGTGAGAGGACTGGTGGGGATACTCAGGGGGCTGGGGGGAGTGGTGGCCCAGCCCCGAGTCGTACAGGCAGCAGTGGGGGTGAGGCAGCTGCGGGTGGGACGAAGAGGAGGACGAGGACGAGATGGCGTGATGAGCCGCCAGGCCCGGGTGGTGGTGACTCTGAGGGTGGATGTGGGAGGGCTGTCCCCTCACGTAGTTCCTGTGAGCCTCCAGGAAGGTCAGCTGGGGGTCGTTGAGGATGTAGAAGTCCGTGCGACTCAAGCCGTGGCGCGCCGCCCCGATGAGGAGGTCACGGTCGTGTTTGCCGGTCTCCCACCAGACCGGGAGGTAGAGGGAGGGGCGGCAGAGCTGCAGGCGAGCCGAGAGCAACGGGTGACGGAGAACCTGAGGGAAGGATTCAGAGAGACGGAAAGAAGAAGAGGAAAAAGTGTTGGCTTTGTAATATTAGTTCAATTCAAGACGCACAGAATTATATCACACTCATCTCAGTTCTTCCCAATACGTAACTTAATATCTAATGATATAATCAATAGAAATCATTGATTTCTAAGAGCTGCAGGTCAGAATGAAGCTGTGTCTGTGGTTGAGGAGATGGTTCAGAGATGGCAGCAGTTTTGGGAACTTTACCTCTGGGATTTTGTGTTTTATTTTCAATAGTCACAGACATAGACACTGATATACTGTACACCCATTAGGCATAACATTATGACCACCTGCCTAATATTGTGTTGGTCCCAAGTTTGCTGCCAAATATGCAAGAAAAACAGTGATGCACTGTGTATTCTGACAGCTTTCTATCAGAACCAGCATGAACTTCTTCAGCAATTTGAGCAACAGATACTGACCACTGCAGAACAGGAACACAGACAGATGCTCTGACCCAGTCGTCTAGCCATCACAGTTTGGCCTTTGTCAAACTTGTTTAAATCCTTAAAGTTTTTCCTGCTTTTAACTCATCAACTTTGAGGAAAAAATGTTCACTTGCTGCCTAATATATCCCACCCACTAACAGGTGCCATGATTAAGTGCTCCCTTCACCTGTTTGTGGTCATAATGTTATGCCTGATCAGTGTATTGTCTCAGGAAATCAGGAAAACACAGTCAGGCATTTATGATTTATTATATTTCTACAGTGTGAGATGCCGCTCCGCCTTTGATTCTCAGTGTTGATTCCTTTTTCATTATGTCTTACAGGCTTGTGTCATTTCTCATCACGTCTGAGACAGATGACGATGTCACAGATGACTATGTGCAAGATCATTTGTTATGAGTGTCATGAGCATTTAGAAAAAAAGAGAGTCGATGATGCTGATGGGACATTTCACTCCCTTGTTCTGGTGATAGCGTCAACACAAAAGCGGTTGATTTTCATGGATTGTGTATACAGTTCCCATCATGCTTTGGGTTACGCAGACAATAAGTCGGTGAGTCGGTTTTTTAAATGACCGCTCATCTTTTTTTTCTGACACATCGATCAAACGCTGCAGAGAAAAAGTCAAGACAGATGGATAATGTCCATCTGAGCCTCCATCGCTGCAACAAAACACACAAAACAAACCCACACTTCTGCTTTAAGTTCCTCCTCCTCCAAACAAACAGCTGAGATAAAACTTTGAAGTCAGTTTTCTGATTTTTGAGCTGCACCAGTGAAGGCAGCAGCAGCATTAATGACGAAGCTTTGTTCCCTTAAAGAGCCCACCTGCTCTCTGATCTTGCGGAGCAGCTCGATGCGGTACAGCGTCCGGGCTGCTCGCTCCTCTGTCAGAGGCTCCACCACGATGCTGGGATCCACTAGACCTGCAGGGGGGGGGGGGGGGGTCAATGAAGGGAGGGAGGGAGGGAGGGAGGAGACAACAATGAACCAATATTAGCACAGAGCCGGTGAGAAACAGGAAGATAAATAATA
>NC_140911.1:20418241-20471787 GCF_045865225.1 Trachurus japonicus
CCGTAAAACACCAAATAAAGGCCCGGGCGTTTATTTGCTTAAAGCAGAAGTAAGTGATATATTTGTGTTAATCTAAGTCTTAAATAGTTGTATCTTCCGACAGCAATCACTTACATAGAGTGTTTGGTCTGAAACACGGGTCTGTCAGTCACTCTGCTCTGCTCTGAGCCCAGGAGAAAACTTTCCTTGTATCCTACAACCTTTATCCAATGAGGAGAGAGAACGGCATAAAGGGCTGTGTGTGCAGCCAAGGGACGCTGTGAATGTGGCGACGTAGCAACGAGGACTGTTATGGTGCATTCAAGGAAACTCGTATTTTTCCGACCGTGAAGTGGTACCAGTTCGATCTGGTACGAGTTCACGGGTCAGAAGTTACGAGTGGCCGTTATAGTGACTTTCACAGGTAAAACAGGTCGGAAAAACACGAGTGGGTTGCCTGGAACGCTACAAAGTCGTAAGTTGTGACTTGAAGCTGTAATTTACGATTTTAAAAGCCTGCCTGGAATGCAGCATTAGCGAAAACGACCGGATCGCTTACTTCTGCTTTAAATCGCCCAAATCAACAGGCGTTTATTTGGGACCTGCGTTTATTAATAGTGTTCAACCTGGACCTCCTTCTGGGGAAAGAGGCTTCACTCTGTGGCGGCAGGGGGCGGTGGAATGATACGTGCGTTTCTCAAGACATTACTGTAAATACGGCCAGGGCGGACTCGTTCTCGGTCTCGCTGACCTACTCGGTCCTGGCCCGCACAGGTACCAGGAGACTGTCGGTCCTCCGCCTCTCTGATCCGCCGCAAGTTGCAAAAACCCTGCGGACGCCCAGTCTCTCCACTCCTCTCCCTCACTTCAGCACCTGTTGGCTCGCACCACCGTCCTTTTTTTTTTTTTTGATTGAATGAATGAATAGGCCTACAACTAATAATAATGCAACGTATAGCCTAACTAAATACGCGTATGAGTAATCAGAGAACAGAAGGCTGTTTACGCTACTTTTAAAAGGAGTAAAGTCATTTAAAACGAGGAGCGAGCCGAGCCGAGCCGACACGGTGCAGCCCAGGACAGGTGCTGAAGTGCGGATGAGAGGAGTGGACAGACCGGGCAGGAGCAACCAGCCCAGAGGCGTCTCGGTCCTCCCGCTATATTTGCATAGAATATTTTTTGGCAACCAGAAAAACAATGTTTGACCCGGTGTTTATTTGGGATGGGCGTTCAATATAAAAAATATTTTGCTACACCCGGCGGTTAATTGGGACCGGCGGCAATTTGGGACTCGGCCATTATTTGAAGTTTTACGGTAAAATAAGATGAAGAGATGAAGCCACAGAGCGGATAAATGGGTCCAGTGTCTTTGTGTGATGATCATCCCACACATGTGCAACAGTTTGTGTGTGTTGTAATTGTTCTGTAATCAAAAAATGTTGTACTGATGTAGGTTTTAACACTGAAGTGAACCAACGTATATGTGGGCGGTTTGTATTTACATGCACAGGCAAGCTGACATTGTTTTACTGTAAGTTATATTTTAACTCAAATATGTTCATGAGTTTGGATCTTACTTAAAGATCCACATGAAGTTTTTATAAAACACAAGTGAAATAAGAATTAACAACATGACACCTGATCCTCCTCCAACTCTATTGCAAACTACAAAACAATCCCAGATTACTTGTGATCTACACACCAGGAATAAAAATAGCAAAAGTGATGCTCTTTAAATCTTAAACATAGCAGTGTGTGGACATACTGTTTTCACCCACTGCAAGCTACAAACCTAAACAAATAAAAGATGCTAACTGTGCTAAATGCTCTCATGTGTCTGGTTCTGTTCCAATCATCTGACTGAGGGGCAAACAGATACCTTCTTCTTTTCTGGGCGGCAGCTTGCAGGCCGTCCTGCACATGTTGACAAAGGAGTTGAAGTATCGCTCCAGACTTTCGTCCGTCTTCCTCTCCAGTCGGGCCAGTGCTCTGAACTGGGACCAGTCGAAGGTTTTCCTCTCGGGGTCGTACACCACCCCGAACGACGACACGGTGCGGTAGAAGTCCGCCTGCTCCCGACGAGTCCACCTGAGCCGAGACACAGGAGACAAGACCGTGAGGAAGGAAGTCAGAGGATCATTCACGTCGGCTACGTCAGAGGAATCTCCTCGAAATAAAGTAACAAAGGTTTCTTCAAAATGTTGGTAGGTTTGTCACATAAGGATCCTAAAAGTCAGGAAAATAACCTGCAGTACTGTGTGTTCCATACTATGTTTATATTAAAGCTCCATACAGTATAAGTAATAAGATATCACTCAGTCAGCCAATCAGAAGAGAGAGTAAGAGGCTCCTCTCTTCTGATTGGCTAACACTAACCTGTTTCTACTAGAGAGAAGCTAAGAGAGAGGATGTAAAACCATATAATATACGTTCTTTCAACAGCTTCTATAAAACAGTAGAAGAGGACACACACGGAGCTTTAAACATAGTGGTGAAAGTTAACGTATATCATCTTATTTTGAAGAAGTGAAACCTGAGGATGCTCCAGAGACCCAGAGACTTTTCAACTTATGTGAAACCCTGTGCAACTTACTGTTTTGATTATTTTAGCTCAGCAGCCAGTTGGACAAGTAAAAATACTCAATCACTAGGGGTGTGACGAGATCTTGTCCCACGAGATCTCGCGAGATTAAACTCGACGATATTTCTCGTCGCGTTAAAAATCTGTCTCGCGAGATTTTTTTTTTCTTTTTTTTAATGTTAAAAAATGTAAAGCAGGGTTTCCACTACTAGTTACCATTACTTTGCAGCCCTTTCCACTACACAGTTATAACTCTAGTCGACTTGGTTTAGGTGCTTTTCAGTCACAGCTGAGTTCTTCATTCCTCCTCAGTAAAAACAAAACTTATCAACCAGCGCATCCAGCGCTAATTAATGACTCTGTGGCTGCCACTACTAAAAAAAATCCTAGAGGAAACACTGCACATAATATTGTTTGCAAATAAATATTTAATTTAATATAATTTATTTTAATTTTTATAAATTTTAGTTTTAGTTTCAATTTGTGGAAGAAGAAATGTATTTAAAGCTCATGCTTACATCATGCATGTAAATAGTTACAATAAAACATTTCAAAATGCAAGTGCAACTCGGTTAAATAAAAGTCTGTTGGTCCAGTCAGATATTTTGTCATTGTATAGTTTTCTTAAAATCTCGTCTCGTCTCGATCTCGTGAACCCAATCTCGTGTCTCGTCTCGTCTCGTGAGCTGAGTGTATCGTCTCACCCCTACCAATCACATGTCAGACCATAAAAAATAAAAAATAAAAGACACAGATGAAGCGTTCCCTCCTCAGTGTCTCTGCGGCCTCGTTACCTTCGCTGCCACTCCAGGAACAGCGGGTCCGGTTCGGTGGCGACCACCGAGCACCTCCTCATCTCCTCCCCGAGCTGCCAGGCCATGGGCCCGGCGGCGTGGTGGGCGTGAGAGGAGCCGGTCCCCCCCATCCCCCCCATGCCCACCAGGCCCTCGTGCAGCAGGAAGTCGTGCCTGAGCAGCGGCTCGCGGCGCAGCGTGAAGCGCTGGTAGGCCGTGATGAGGCGCCGCAGCCGAGCCGTCAGGGCGGGGCCGGTGGGCCAGAGGGGCCGGGCCTGGACCACGTGCAGCGCCGCCACGCCCGTTCCCGTTCCCGTGGCGGTGGTGGTGGTGACCAACGTCCCGTCCTGGCCACACAGGTCACCTGACATCTGGGAGTCTGTGTGTGTGAGGAGAGAGAGAGTGTGTGAAAAGTCATCGTCGCTGGAGCGGAGATTCATCTGAGAGTCTCATCAGATCCTGATCACTGAGGTGAGGAGTCAAAGTCCCACAGTGGATGAGTTGGAAATCACCAAAACCAGATTAATCACAGCAACTCCACCACCTGTGACCCTCAGCTTTTTTTCAATCCGCCACTGAAAATGCAAACTCATCCTGCAGCTCCCTAAACACATTGATTTTTACTATGAAGTTCAGCTTAAAGGGATAGTAGCATTTTTTTTTTTAAGTGGGGTTGTATGATCTCCAAAGTGCAGGAAAAACACAGTTTTTATTTGGACCTAACCAACTGCTGATCGGCGGGCGCTAACCCTGGGCGGAGGGATACGTGAGTTGGTTAGGTCCAAATAAAAACTGTGTTTTTCCTGCACTTTGAGGGGCTGGAAAAAATTATATTATAGCGAACAATGGAACTGTGTATTTTTTTTTCAGGTAAAACCTCTTTTAGGCCGTGAAAATAGGCCGTTTCTTTGGGTCCATTCACAACACTGTATGTTGTAAATCTCTGGGCAGGGCTATTATGGGCTGGCGTTGCTAACGGGAGGAGTGCAGAGAGTCTTCTACTGCAATTATAGTACTTAGGGGCTATTTGTAGATCATACAACCCCACTTTTAAAAAAATGCTACTATCCCTTTAATTGTGGGTAATCCCCCCCCCCTCCTCCTCCGGGTGGAAGGTCAACAAGCAGACTGAGGAGCACAACTCATGTCACATGTCCAGTCACCACTGTTGGAACATCATTATGTTGGGATCGTTACAGAAACATCATAATAACTACAGCAGCTGTACTAATGAGTTTAATGTTCCTATAAAACCTCAGAGCAGAAGCAGCAAATCAAATGTTGGCATGATTTGGCACTTCTTCCTCCAGATATCCAGAATCTGTTTAAAATGAAGGATTCCAGTTCTAACCTGAGAAGACCACTATTATTATCTGAGAAACCAAAGACTCGAACTACTGTAAAAAATCCCTGTCTTTCTGTTAGAGGGGTTAAAACATCTGGAATAATTGTCCTGAAAATATTAAATGATGCTGTACTCTAGTCAGCTTTAAAAAACTTTATAAGAACAACATAATTTCTTGTTACAGTATGGAAAATTAAGTTCAGTGACTTTGTACTATTTTGGGTTACGCGCTGTGTACAATTCTTTATTTTGTTGTGATCAGAAATTTAAGTGTACGGATTAATTTCAAATGTCTGTGATCTGATCCTATTGTATTAATGCGCATATATAGTATATATTTTTATTTTATTTTATTTTAATTTTTTAAGGTAAAAGGGGTAGGGGTATATAAGCTTTGGCTTCAACCTACACCCTTTCAGTTATATAAGCTTGATATACTGAAATACATAAATTCATTCATTAATTCATTCATTTGTGTGTGTGTGTGTGTGTGTGTGTGTGTCTCACCTGCACCTGTACTGTCAGGTTTGTCTGAGGTGTCGGTGCTGGAGCAGGTTTCTTCTCCCTGTCAGCGAACGCCACACACATGTCAAGAATGAAAATGACCACAGCAGGAACAGAACAGACAGAGGACTACAACCTCTCATTATAAAAATATAAAATGACCTCTCGTACACACTCTTAAACTCATCAACACTGTGTCTTCACTTTCAGGTTTTCTCTTGAAATGTCTTAATAACATCATTTAACTTTATCTTCAGTGGTATTAAATGTTGTTATCGACTTAAATGCATCATTAACTCTACAGAATTGTTTTTACAGCGTCGAGAGGCCACACACGCACTGATGGAAACATCCAAAACTCCAGAAGCTATTTGAACCATCACCACTCAAAATGAGTGTTTTCACCTCTAGAGAGTAAAGTGAAGTAAATGAATGTGATGAGTAAGTGTGTAAGAGAGAGAGACAGAGAGGAAGGTCCCTTTAAATACTAATGTGGCGACTCTGGAGACGTCTTCCTCACCTTGCTGTTCTCATCTCGATCCTCCCCGGCGTCAGGCTTACTCTCCGTGTCCTCCTTCACCTCCTCAGTTTTACAAACACTGAGGAAAGAAATGACACAGATGAGAAAAGTGAACAACAGAGATGTGATGAGTCCTGAGCTGAGCTGCTGCTGCGACACACAAACTGTCCCACACAAACCAGAATGAGGACGTGTGTCTTAGAAAAACTGAAGCAAAGTGAAACAAAACCCAGAGTGTGACTCCTGAACAGATCAGAAGCAAAGAGAGGAAAAAGGAGACGAGTGTGTAGAGATGAAATGTCCCGAGGCTTCGTCAAACATGTAAAGGAAACAGCTCCAGGCTGTGAATGAAAGGAGGAAGAAAACACACAAAACGTATCTAATGATGAATTATAATGAAACCAGGGCAGAAAAACTAAACGCAAACTGTGAAAATATTAGAAAGCTTTAAACACGGCAACATGAAACCTAAAAACATCATGTATGTGCACAGACCTGGTACTTTATATCTGTTTAAACTGCACAGAGAAGCTGTTCTCTGCTGGTTACAGATGTTACATCACTTCACTACAGTTCAAAGTGTGAATTTTCACATTTCACAAAGCTAAGAAAAGAAAAGAAAAGAAAGAAACATCAGAGCTGTGTTTAAAGAGTCTTTTGTTGGGAGGTCAGAGAGAGAAATCACATACAACTGATGGGGATTTAACTGGATGCTTGTGGGTTAGGCTTCTGTTGAGATATCAACTTACAGATAAACAATAAATATCTCTGAAGGTCAGTTTACATCCACCTCTATGAAGACACAAGTCCTTTGTAAAACCTCTAAGCTCCAAACGTCTCCCATCTCCTGCTGCTGTCAAGTCAAACTGTTCAGCGTCTCGTCCTTTGTGCACAAATTTACCCCCTTTAACTTGTCTGTTCCTGCTGTTTATTTACCCCCCTCCCCCCCCCCCCCCGCCCTAAGTGCCGCCTGCAGAGTGAACTCCTGCTGCTCAGCTGGAAACAGCTTGAGGTTGAACAGGTAACAAAGCGAGTGACAACTTCAATCTCCCTGGGGAAGAGGATCAAAAGCGTCCTGTCACTGAACCCAGAAAGGATTTCCCAAACTGCATTCATCAACTCTGCTCATCCTTCTTTTCCTTCTCTGCTTCTGTCGTTTCCTCTCATTTCCTGCTTTTGAACAGATTCAGTGAAACGACCAGAAAATGACTAAACAATCTGCCCCCCCCCCCCCAGGCCTGAGAGCTCCAGGTTCACCGGGTCAGCTGCTCCAGTTTCTGCTCCATTTTTCTGGACAAACTACTAGGGATGGGTACCTTTTGCATTTGAATCGATACGGTATCGATACTCGGTACCTGGGAACCGATATCGGTACCAATCGGTACCTGTTTTCGGTACTTTTTGTGTGTGTGGTCATTAAAAAAAAAAAAAATTAAAGGGACAACGAGGAGTTTCTATTCGGTTATAAAAACGTCTCACGTTAATGTGGATGAATCTCCGTTACCACTTGTTAATGGGCCCATTATCGATAAATATATCGTTTTGTCTCTATCGTTATTTTGTTATTATTAGTGGTGGTGGAAATGCTGGGCGAGCCGACCAGTGTTTCCTTCGTGGCGAGTCATGAGAATAACGCCGCCGTATGAATCTCCGTTTATGGTGGGAACTACGACGGTATGTGATCGTCTTCCAACCTCTGACTTTAATTCTTGATGAATGAAAACATGAGTCTGTCTTGCCGGACGGGCGTGAGTGTGCGGGGCTCATGCAGACTGCACTCTCTCTCACTGACGCACGACGAAGGTGCGTTCAGGTACCGAAATGTGGCACCGATTGACTTTATGTGAATCGATACTGGGTACTTTGGTGGGAATTCGGTCGGTCCCTTCATCCCTACAAACGACATCAACAGACTCAGACGTTTCATCGTGTCTGCGACGCCGTGTACAGACACGATGCTGCTGACTGCTCTGCTCTGGTTCATCACTGATGACACCACTCTGAGAGCTGAGCTTTACACAGTATTTTGCTTATTTCCACAGCTGTGATTTCAAGCTGCTGTCATGTCTTGTCCCTGTCAGCCTGTCAGTCTGTCAGTCTGTCAGTCCACTGGACCACAGGACACCAGGACCAGGACTGAGACCTGGCTTCGTGTCTCTGGAGCTCATTCTGACCTTTGGTTTCTCTGCTCTGTCTCCTGCACTCGCAACAAACAAAAATGTATTTGTTGGCTCCTCTTGATCTGATCTTATTGTTACACTCTGAAGCAGTTCAATTTAAATAAATAACTGGGCTGCACTTATATTGGACTTTCTTAGCATTTTGCACATTCATGTCATTTGGGGTCAGTATATTGCTCTGGTATCTGAGCCACAAAATGTTTCTATGTTCTTGTTTGCTTTTATTCCATATTTGACCATCATGTAGCGTTCAACCTTTATTTTACTGTTTTAAAATGCACCACATGTGTTAATGCACTGCAAAAACTCAAACTCTTACCAAGAATATTTGTCTTATTTCTAGTCAAAACAATCTCATTCTACTTAAAATAAGACTCATCACATTAAAAGCAGCTTGTTTTTAGACACTTTTTACTTCTTTCAAGCAGATTTTCACTTGAAATAAGTAGAAAAATCTGACAGTGGAGCAAGTTTTTCTTCCTTATTACAAACACAAAAAACTTCCTTTCACTGGCAGATTTTTCTACTTATTTCAAGTGAAAATTAGTTTGAAACAAGTGAAAATGATCTAAAAACAAGTTCATTTTTAGGTGATGAGTCTTATTTTAAGTGGAAAGAGATTAGTTTTGACTAGAAATGAGACATTTTGACAAGAAATGAGACAAATATTCTTGGAAAGATTTTGAGTTTTTGCAGTGTGGTTTAGTTTTAGTTTGAAATATCATGTATACTCATTTTTGTTACTATTTTACAGAAGCATCTACAACAACAACACACACACGTGATATTCCAGCATGCTACTGTACTGTATGGTCTGACCTCAGTTTTCTAATCTGTTTACATGTGTATGAATGTGTGTGTGTGTGTGTGTGTGTACACATGAGCACGTGTTGTACAGCACCTGTCAGCCAGGTCGGGGGCGACCTCTCCTCCCCCCTGCTCGGCGGTCAGTGCCGTGACATCTGGCATCCCCACCCTCTCCAGGAAACACAGCTCTGGATCGGCTCGCATGGCGTTGTAGCGCTCGTATCCTGTCCAGAGAGCATCAGGGACGGAGAAACAGAGTCAGACACACACACACACACACACACACCCTGGTCACCCTCCTGTGAACACGCTGGCAATAATCAGTGTCCTGTGATGGTCTGATGCTGTTTCTGTTGTTCCAGGGGCTTCAGCACAATGACAACACACACATCTAATCACATACACACACACACACACAGATTGTTCACAGCTGTTTAAATATTGTGTCACTGCACCTAAACCTTCCTGACATCATTTCAAATAAAAGCACTGAAGGTGATTTTTAAACAAAATAAGAGTTTCAAGTCACATCTTGTTTAGAAATTAGAAATTAGAAATTAGAAATACTTTATTTAATCCCCGAGGGGAAATTTAAAATGTCACAGAGCAGCAGCAAGACAATACAGACAACAACACAGATCACAAAACACTGAGTAAAAATACATGAAGATATAAAAACACATAGTGTATTAAAACACAGAATAAAAAATAAATAAATATATGAATAAGAGATGCGTGTAGAAGGTTAAAAGTTAAGAAGTTAAAAGAAGAAGAAGTGCTGGGTCCAGGATGCTTATGGTGACTGCATTAATTAATCAGATTGAGGAGTTGTACAGCTGTATTACAGTGGGTATGAATGAATGTTTATATCGCTCTCTTGAGCAGCGGGGGAGTCTGTATCTGTGACTGAAAGAACTTTTCAGACTGTCCAGTGTTTTATGGAGGGGATGGGGGGTGTTGTCAGTGATCCTGAGGAATTATTCACATTATTATAAGTGCTGCGTGTTGCTGTGTGAAGGCTGGAGTGATTTTAAGGCCAAAACCATATTCTGTCAGGTCACTGTGACCTTTGACCTTCGTCCTTGATTTCAAGTGAATATTTCCACCAAATCTGCACAAGTTCCCTCAGAGCATCACAGAGAGTTTAGTAAAGTCACTCCAATCCTGAGCTGTCACTGCGACATTGTGTCCACGAGAACAAAACCAGACGTAGTAGAGACGTATAAACATCAGACTGACAGGTGACAGCGTCCTCACCGTGTTTATGGACTCCTATGAGCAGAGACTTGTCAGCATCAGCGTCCCACCACGTGGCCGGGATCTCGATGTAGTCGATGTCAGGTAGGGCAAACTCCAGTTTACTGTCCCAACACACACACACACACACACACACACACACACACACACACACACACACACACACACACACACACACACACACACACACACACACGCTGCTCTGTCAGAGCTCTGTCTACACCACTACATCACATCACATTATTAAACAGCAGTGAGGTTCAAAGTTAAAAACCAGTTGGGCCACAAATATCAAGTTAAATCATCACATCACATCACATTCCCCTGATGGCTGGTCCCAGATATGCTATGCCATGTTTGTTGGGTATGTAATGTAATGCTATGCAGTGTTGCATTGCGTTATGTTACGTTACTGTACATGTCATCACCCATCTCGTCTTTGCCCTGCCTCAAAAACACTAAAAGAGAAAGAAGAGAAGGCGATCCTCACCTGGCGGGTATCCCTTCCAGAGCCTGATTGGCCGCCTCACCCAGCACCTCCACCTTCAGGTAGTAGAGCATCCTGACCCTCAGCAGCACCCTGAGGAGACAAAGACCAGCTCAGCCCCTCCACTGTAAACACAGGCGTCCTGTCAACAGGCTCCGAGCTAGAGGCTGGAATCGGGCCGGGTACCCGCCCGGGTAACGGGCCGGGCCGGGCCGAGTTTTTAATGAATTAATTCGGGCTCGGGTCGGGTCGGGCTGCACGGTGCGGACTGTGATGAGAAGCTACTGGAAAATACTGACGTTGTGTTACGCCGGGAGAGGAGACTCCTCCTCATGAGTGCTCATTAGGCACACTTCATGAAACGGTACCGAATCCGATCACAGCGGTTATAATATTCTCAGGTATCGAGTCTCTCTCTCTCTCTCTCTCTCTCTCTCTCACGCTGTCATTCATTCATATTTCAGCACTGACAGCGGACAGCGCGCTTGGTCATATTCAGCACTACTAAGACAGCAGTTCACTCTTCACCGATAAATCCATGGCACTGTAGTTATGAGGCAGAAAGAGATATAATAATACGTGTGCCCCCAGACTCCCAGTGGTATGGTGTGTGTTTTAGACCCACACCTCTGTGCCTCTGTGCGTCGCTGCCAGACACAGAAGCATGCGTAAAACACACATTTTGACCACATGCTGTTTACTGTAGGCTATTTAATTTATTTTTTGTTAATTGAAAGAGTGTGTGATTGAGAACCACCACGGTCTGCTTCCCGTTCACGCATCGCCTCCTTCGGATGCTGAGACATTGTGTTTATTAGTTGTCTGCATCATGTTTTTGCTCCTCATGTTCCTACACTAGACACAATGTGCTGTTGGCTATATATATCATCATTATATTTGCTTTCTGTTTAAAAGGTAGCCTACAAACGTAAGCAAGTATTCACCCATCTTGTAACCGGGTAGTTCTGTCTCCAGTCTGATATCGAGCGGACGAGCGCACAGCTGATGTGCTTCCACAGACGCGCGGATTCAGTGTGGACAGAGGGCGTCAGATATGACTGTCAGACTCGCTCGCGTCGCATCAGGAGAAGCTGCGCTGCCGCTGTTTGTCGTCATTGAAAATAATGTGAATTTTGCATAATAATATTTCGGGTATCGGGCCGGGTCGGGCCTGGTTTTTAATTAATTAATCCGGGCTCGGGTCGGGTCGGGTCTGAAAGTCTCGGGCACGGGCTTAATTTCCAGGGCCGATCCACCCTCTACTCCGAGCCACAGTAATTAAAGCCTCCGCCCTGACACCCCCCCCTCACACTGATACACAGGAGTAAACACTTCACACTGGAAATGGAACAGCTCAGAGCTACAGGGTGAAATTAAAAAAGCCCTTCAGTCACAATAGTTGAACAGCTACACAGGCCTGTTGTTCTAGTAGCAGTTCCTCTGCTGCATCAGAAGCTCCACATCAGACAACGTTACTTCAGTTTTAGATTCTGGAGACGTCGTATACAGGCCTGCATCAGCTACAACTTTACATCCACTGGACAGCGTTTATCATTCAGCCCTGAGGTTCATTACTGGCCACAGCTACAACTCATCACTGTGACCTGTATTCCAAAGTTGGATGGCCCTCACTATCTACCAGGCCTGATCAACACTGGATTTTATTTATTTTTAAAGCTCTTACTGGTCTCTTACCATCTTATATTAACTCACTAGTATCTTTCCATGCAGGTTTCTATAGCACACGCTCAACAGACCGGCTCACACTGCAGCTTCCCTCAGTTAACACCGAACTTGGAAAGACCAGTTTCTCTTACTGTTGCACCTACAACCTGCAACACTCTGCAGAATCATCTGAAACTTACCTCACTTTTATCAATGGGACAATTTAAAGCCATAACTACATCTTATTTTACCTCTAACTGCTCCTGCTTTTAACTATGTTTCAACTTAAATTCTGGTATTCTGTTATGTTTTTGTATGTTTCAAATGTCTTGTCTTCTGTCCTTGTGTGTTTTGTGTTTCATCTCAGCTATATTGTAAATGAGGTTACTCCTCAATATATCTCCGAGTTTAAATAAAGGTTATGAAATGAAATGAAATGACATGGTGTAATTCACAGAAAATTCTCAATCTAGCTCTACAACGACAGTTTGGTGGAGGTGAAAGGTGACGGAGCAGCAGGCGTCTGTTTGCTGCTGTGAACTGACTTGTTGCAGTGCTGTTTCAGGTGTTTCTTGTAGCTCTCGTCCTGCAGCACCACCTCCGGGTTACAGTGGACCAGCCAGTCTGCGTTCTTCATCTCACCAGGAACATTCAGCTGGGGCTTCAGCTTCTTCCCCTTCCGACCCCGCGGGACTGGAGCCGACAAACCTGGAGGAACACAGAGAGAAGAAACAAGTCGATAAATAACCTTTTATTCAAGTTATCCTCCAACCATGGGTTTTGTGCTGCACGCACACTTTGCTACAAAGTCGGTGAAATCTCACAAAGCAATGTCATAAAACACCAACACCCTCAGCTTCCAAAATGTAATACGCCTATCCAGTCCAGCATGGATATTATTGTTTGTTGTGACCTATATATTTGTAATTGAATTTGATTGTTTGCTTGTAGCTTAATAACTCATAGTAAAATCAATGTATTTCACATTTTCTGCATTTTTATATGACAAAAATGGGGCTGAATCAACCTGAGCCGGAAAAATGACATTACCATCAATTTGATATGTACTTTTCCAGTAAAAATGCAAAGCTCATATCAAAACATCAGTCAAATAATAACAATATCATCAGCTGTTAAAGCCAGAGTTGAAAAAAAGAAAAGAAAAACAATTTGTGGGGGAAAAAAAGAAAGAAAATAAGGTGCATTCTGGGTAATTTAAGTGCTCCATTTTGCTGCATCTGTGGGGTAGCCTCGAACACGGGGAGATTCTGACCCGAGTGGTTGAGCAGCGCCTGGTCCTGGCCTTCTTTAGTCGGCGTGATCAGGTCCCAGATGAAGCTCTTGATCTTGTCGTCACCTTTGTAGTGTCTGAGGCAGTAAACCAGCAGCGCCCTGCACAAATACAAACAACAACATGAACAAACAGCAACAATAACCACTGCTTTGTTCTCTTTGTTTTCTTCCACAGCAGCTCCGACCTTCCTTCCTTCCTGTCACTGACTTTATTCTTTTCACTGTAAATCCTTTCTGCATTTTTATGGAGTCGAAACAAAGACCTGCTTCCTCACCTACATATCACCTCCATATCTCTCTCTGCCAGGTGCCACTTAAACCGACCGTGGTTCAGGATGTCCTTCCACCGACCCCAGCTGGGAGGAGGGAGGGAATAAAACAAGTCACAGAGGAGAGGTTAGACTGATAACTATTCATTTATTTTTTTATCATCTGGAACAAATCACAAGTTGATCATCAACAAGTCATTTGTTTCACTTCAAACCACAGTGGAAATTTACATCTGTGTTTTTATATTTAAAGGGACAACGAGGAGTTTTATTCGGTTATAAAAGAGTCTCACGTTAATGTGGATGAATCTCCGTTACCACTTGTTAATGGTCCATTTTAGATAAATATATCGTTCTGTCTCTATCGTTATTTTGTTATTATTAGTGGTGGCGGAAATGCTGGTCGAGCCGACCAGTGTTTCCTTCGTGGCGAGTCATCAGAATAACGGCGCCGAATCGCCGTTTATGGTGGGAACTACGACGGTATGTGATCGTCTTTGAACCTCTGACTTAGCCTAGAAATCTCTCTGCCCCCCAGCAGCAGCAGACCTCTTTGCTCCGTAGGTGGGTCTAGAAACGAGCCATAGGAACTTTTTGAGTCTGGAACACCGTTTGTGTTGACCAATCACAGCGCTCCATCTGTTTAGAGAGTCGTTGGGCGGCTTAACGCCATGACGACATACATTTTAATTGGCTCGTCAGGCTAACGTCATCCTGCTCTTTGCTCTGATTGGTCGTAGCGCTACCCTATTGGTGCAGAGGCGGTTTGACAGACAGCCTTCATCCCGCCCCCTGGACTGAGCCGAGGTCTACCGCTCGTTGCCAGACTAGACATGTTAAAGGGATAGTCTGGCTTGTCAGGCTACCTCTGACTTTAATTCTTGATGAATGAAAACATGAGTCTGTCTTGCGCCGGTCAAAGAAATGTACGGTGCACGCGGAGGCTCATAAATGTAGTGAGAAAACGCTTCGCTTTTCCAAAACTCCTCGTTGTCCCTTTAATATCCGATTCATATTCTCATGTAGAAGAGAATATAAATATAAAGATTATCACCCAGGGTTTGAGGTATGAGGTGTGTAGTGAGGTGTAGTGAGGTGTGACGTGTCCTCGTACCCAAAGATGAGCAGGTTCTTTTCGACCCTGAAGCACTCGGCGCGGAGGTACCGCCGGGCGCGTTCGCCCAGGCGACGGGTGCGACACGGCCGCTCCTCCGAGTCGCTGTCCAGCTCCGAGAACTCCATCAGCTCATCGTCCTCGAAGGAGTTGTAGTGACGCGTCTGCTTCCTCACCCGGGGGGTGTCGATCACCAGAGACTCCTGGGTCAGGGACAACAGGCTGAGTTTTATCTCCATAGGAACGAAAACACACACTATGAAGACTGTTGTAGTGAACAATCTGCTTCATTCAATAATGTAGCCCAGCGGTCCCCAACCTTTTTATCTCCGCGGACCGGTCACCGGTGGAAAATTTTACCGCGGGGCGGCGGCGGCGGTCGTTCTCTTCGGGGGGGGGGGGGTAGCGTACGTTCCCTGTTTACATTACATGTAGGCCTACTGTATAAACAGGACTACACGTTCACATAGCCTAGTTTTCTCTTACATTTACGTTCTTTGTTACAACTCACCATAATATAGTATCACAATAATAATGTCAGTCATCCGGGGGTGATGCTCCGTCTGTCATCTCGGTTCCTGTCTACTCTGTCATCTCGTTTTGCTGCTGAAGCTGCAGAAAACTCCGTTTCACAAACATTATATGTTTGTAATGGAAGCAGGATTTCAGTGCTTTTATGGCGATCTCAGGATATTCTGCTTAAATCCAGAACGAAGTTTTCTGTGAAGTGATGAAGCGGCAGAGAGCCGGTCCCGCACACACATTGCGGAGCTTGGAGCATGTGAATCACCTGTTGCAATGAACCCGTAATTTAAACAGGACTTGTGCTTTTTCTTTTAGAACAGCTTTCTTCTTGTTGGAAGGCGTCGGGTCTTCTGTCGTCTCATTATTGAGTTTTTCCCGGCCCGGCGACGTGTGTTTTTCACTCTTTTACGTTTGTGACTGCCTGTCAATTGCGCAGCACTGGGAAGATGCACAAACGGAAGTGGCAACATTTTCAAAATAAAACGACCGGAAGTGTGAAATAGACGAAACAATCGATTTTTTTTTTTTTTCATTTTCATTTTATCTTTCTGCGGCCCGGTACCAAATGATCCACGGACCGGTACCGGTCCGCGGCCCGGTGGTTGGGGACCACTGATGTAGCCCATCTGTTAGGGGAGAGGAGAGGAGAGGAGAGGAGAGGAAGGTAGGAGAGGAGAGGAGAGGAGAGGAGAGGAGAGGAGGATACCTTTCTTCTTCCTTCTCTCATTTTCATTCTTCCCACGTTCTCTCATTTCTCATTTTGGGAGCTTGGCTACACTCCTCCCCATCTCTTCTCTTCCTCCACCTTTGTTTCACCAACTTGGATGACGTCCATCTTTCCTCCCAGCCTCATGTTGCCTCATCTCTTTTTCTCTGTCCACTCCACCAGCGCTCTCTCTCTCTCTCTCTCTGCTCCTCCCTTTTTCCTCTCTCCTGTTTATAACGTCTCTGTTCACTTTCCTCATCACCTCTCCCTGTTTCTCACTTTCTTTCCTGTTTCTTCTCCTTGTCTCTGTCCCTGTTCTGTCATTTTCTCTCCTCCCTCCCTCCCTCCAGTCCTTTCTTTCTTTCTTTCTTTAACTCTGCTCCCTCGTTCCGTCTCCGCTTTACCTTCTCAGATTTGGAGTCGATCTCCACTTCGGCGATTTTGGCCCATTTCTGCCAGAAGTTGGGGTCGTCCAGAGATATGTCGGTCCTGTTACCAGACGAGATGAAACTAGCCTGAGGAGAAAAGACAAAGACATAAAGTCAGACTATGATGCTGATGTTGACAGATGTTCAGACTGCAGCTTCTGTTCATCTGATCTCAACCAAGAGTTCAGTGTGTTCACTTTACAAAAGATTAGCATTTTACAAAAAAGAGTCATCAGGATGGTTCATCATGCTGGTACCTTGATCATACAAATCCCTTGTTTTTAAAATCGGTTATTTTAAGATTTGAGGACCTGGTCAAATTCAAAACAGGTCAGATTTTGTTTAAAGCCTGGAATAGGTTGCTACCAATAAACATCCAAAAAATGTTTATGGTCAGAGAAAGCATAGTATATGATTTAAGAGGGAACTGTAACTTTAAACAATCTACCATCCATTCTACCCTGAAAAGTTTTAGCATCTATTTTTGTGGTGTTAAAATGTGGAATAGACTAGATGAGGATATAAAAATGTGCAATAACTTTTTAAACAAAATTTAACAAGTAAGTACAAACATACACTCTTGGACAGCTAGAAAGAACTGGACAGCTAATTTTACTCTTTTTATTTATAATCATGGTCTTATTTCATATTAAAGCAATATGTTTTTAATCTTCTGAATTGTATGGAACTACAGATGTATGACATGAATCACAATGTGGCGGGGGGGCTGAACTTGATCAGCTTTGCTTCCTTCAGCCCCTTCTCAAACTTGCACAGTATCATTATTGTTTTGTTTCTTGTTACATAGATTGTTTGTCTTTTGATGTGCTTGTTTCAGACAAATAAAAATCAAATCAAATCCTCCTTTAGACTCGTCTCCACCGTTGAGATGTTTCCTATGTGTCAGTGTTTCTACCTTAGCGAAGGTGGAGCCTTTTCCCTCCGTCTGGATGGTGATGGTCTGAGTTCGTCTCTGAAGGATCTGATCGATGTCCTCCTCACAGAACTTGGAGCCCTCGTCCTCCTCGTCCATCAGAGCTCCGTACGCTCCTTTCTTCAACAGATCCTCCACCTCCAGCTTCGACAGCTGCTGCACCTACACACACACACACACACACACACACACACACACACACACACGCACACACACACACACACACAGGTCAGATTTCACGCCACCTCGGCAGGAGAAGACGTCTTGTTAGTGTTGCTTTCGTCAACGAAAATTATGACGAAATATCATCGTCAACGACCCTTTATCACGTGACGAAAACGAGACGAGACGAAACGTAAACAGTGGCCATGTGACGAATAAAAACAAGACTAAATGTGGTTTACAAAACAAAAACTCTGCTAAAATGTCTCTTCATTTTTGGATGTATTCTATAAGGTAACAATAATATAAAAATAAGATAACCATGTTTGAATTGTGAAATTGGTTTGACTAAAAGAAAAATTTGGTTTCGTCCTAGTTAGGCTACTATACAAGGTAATTATACTATATTAACTGGGTTAAATAGAATTACATTACTAGAACGAGATTAAAATAATTGACTAAAACTAGACTAAAATGTCATCAGTTTTCGTCGACTAAAACTAGAGGAAAATAGTTATGGGTTATTCTGACTGAAATAAGACTAAAATGCTCAGAGTTTTAGTCGACTAAAACTTGACTAAACAAAAAAAGAGCATGAACCTGATTAAAACTAATAAAAACTAAAATGACAGAAAGGGACAAAGACTAGACTAAAACTAAAATTAAAACAGGCCGCCAAAAACAACACTACGTCTCGTGTCTTCATCCTCTCACCCCGTTCAGGCTTCCTTTGCGGTTGATGTCCTGCAGGACGGCTTTGTCCAGGCCCAGCTTCAGACTGGCCTTGTCGAACATCTCCCTCTCGTACGAGTTCCTGGTGATCAGCCTGTAGACCTTCACCGCCTTGCTCTGGCCAATCCGGTGGCAGCGTGCCTGAGCCTGGGACAGAGAGCGGACAGGGCAAAGACATGAGGAATAACTGAAGTATAAAGCTTCATGAAGTCAGAGCAACTGTGCACAGCTGCTTGTTACAGAAGACTGAACATCAGAGTAAGACTCATATCAGTGTTTGTGATAAAAGATCATTTACTTTGATTTACTTACTTTTGATTTTTTTATAAAAAACAACCGGAAAGGAATATAGGAACCAGAGCCACCACAAGGGGGACTGTGAGGTACAATTCAGACGCACAACATTTTCTCAAAACGTGTTATCAGTCCAAGGATGTTTAGAATGGAACAAGTTACCCATCAATTTGAGAGAGTGTCCGACTTTCAGGACCTTTAAAGCCTTTAAACTCACAGACTGGATATTAGACAAACAAACTTGTGAGAACCTGTAAACATGTTTAACCCGGGTTAAACATGTTCACAGTTGTATGGCTATGGCCGGTGCGTGTGCAATGGTCCAGCATTGTAGATATTATGTGCGAATGTTTGTGACCGGTATGTCTGAAATAATGGAGGTATAGTTATTGTGTGCGAATGTTTGTGGCTGGTTCGTGTGCAATAATAAGTCAGGGTGCGGTTGTGTAATACCTGCAGTGCTTGAGTGAGACCGGCAACAGAAACGTGAATATGGATAGAATGTTTAGTTGCTATAATATGTGGATAACATACCATGTCGTACTTTAATTTTACTTTTACTTTAATCCGATGCGCTATGCAATGCAATACACCTGGCTCTTTAAACTGAGTGCACTTTAGGGCACCGTGCAATACAACTTGGTACCCATGTACTCCTGCACTTTAGCACCTGTCACTTTATCTCTCAACCTGTCCAGGTTCCACTACTGGCCTGATTATCTGACCTGTTTGTTATCTTGTTGTCTGCTTCGTCATGTCGCGTATATAACTGTGTTCTCCTGTCACTGTATTGTTTTTATGTTTTGGGACTCCGGATGGAAATTAGCATTGTTGCTATAATCCGGCACATTTACATGTTTTTATATGTACATTGATGTGCACTGTCCCATCCAAATAAACAAATAAAGTAAAGTAAAGTAAAGTAAAGTAAAGATTTATACATACAGGCCGACAGCAAATATTTTGACACATGATATTTTAACTAGGTGTAATATTTATAACAACAATGTTATTATGTACTTGTATTTTATGTTTTATGCCACCAAGGTGACACAGTTTCGTCTTATGAAAATGATTGCTCATGGTGGAAAACATGGTTATATTTTCATATCACAATATCTCATTTTGAGTCTGAAGCTGAAATAGAAAGAGTTCAGTTGAACCCGAGCGACTGAGAGATGGTGAGAAGTTCTTCAGTGTCATGAAACAAATATGTGTCTGCCCACGTTAATCAAAATCACTCCGGGTCCAAATTAAATATTCAATCTAAATCACCGTAACGATGTGTCACAGCTACAGATCATAATATTCTCCACATGTGGATGTAAAAGAGGGACAAGGTCGGAACAAAAACCACTTCATCATTATTTTAAGGTTTTTTCTCACTGAAAATGAAAAGTCAGACAGATATATTCACACAGATATCACAGTGTCTGCCAAAATCACAATATGACGGTGACGGTGTGACGCTATTTGCATATACTATGGTCTGCAGCCAACGATCACACTGTTCTCATGTTTATTCCTGTAAAGAACGGACGTGCTAATGTAAACAAATAAACAAAAACATCAAGAATCAGCTGTGAGTCACTGATGACACAAACACTAAACCAAACCTGTGATGTGAAGCAGGTTTAGTGCTTGTTGTGTATCTCTGCACCAGAGGAAACTCCACGTGCACACACGCACACACACACACACACACACACACACACACACACACACACACACACACACACACACACACACACACAGGCACTGCAGCTTATTGACTCCCTGACCTCGATACGACCTTCAGACTGAGGCTCGTTCACTCCGTCCTTTCTACAGCTGTACACAGTTATACACAATATCAAGCTCAAACCTGTTTACTCTCACTGTTTTGCTCATATAACTTAAAGCAGAAGTAAGCGATCCGGTGGTTTTCGCTAATGCTGCGTTCCAGGCAGGCTTTTGAAACCGTAAATTACAGCTTCAAGTCACGACTTACGACTTTGTAGCGTTCCAGGCAACCCACTCGTGTTTCTCCGACCTGTTTTACCTGTGAAAGTCACTATAACGGCCACTCGTAACTTCTGACCCGTGAACTCGTACCAGATCGAACTGGTACCACTTCACAGGTCGGAAAAACACGAGTTACGAGTTGCCTTGAACGCACCATAACGTCTTGTCAGCCGATGGAGTTAGCAGCCCCCGCCCTCGTCATGGATCTATTGGTCCTCGTCCCTACGTCACCACATTCAGGCGCATCCCTTGGCTGCACACACAGAGAGGACTGCCCCTTTATGCCGTTCTCTCTCCTCATTGGATAAAGGTTGTAGGATACAAGGAAAGTTTTCTCCTGGGCTCAGAGCAGAGCAGAGTGACTGACAGACCCGTGTTTCAGACCAAACACTCTATAGAAGTGATTGCTGTCGGAAGATACAACTATTTAAGACTTAGATTAACACAAATATATCACTTACTTCTGCTTTAACTGCTGTGTGTTTTAAGGACAAATCAACAAGAAATAATATTAAACAAATGAATCAAAATCTAAATTGATGAGGTTTTCTGATGAACAATGAGCTGTAACGGTAAACATCTCTGTACAAATCTGTCCATCTGGATAATTATCTAAATGTTTAATGGATTCTTAAACATCTAAACAGCTGATGATGAACTTCTGCAGGTCGATCACAGCGACGGATCAGATTCGTTGTGACTGACTGATTCATTGTGTTGACCCGACAGGACCGGTGAACCTGCGCTGTATCAGACTCACACCCTGCGCTCACTTCATTATTTGAGGGAGAGTCACATATTTTGTCATCTGCTGCAGTCCCTGAAGGCAACACAACCGCTGCCACATATCAAAGAGCTGAGACAAGCAAATAAAACGGCTTGAGTCAATGACTGTCAATACAGCATTTTACTAATGTTTAATGTATTTAATTTGTGCAATTTCTTAATCTAAATTTTGTAGCTGTGTTTATTTATTCATGATAACTATTCACTGTATTATTCACTGTATTTGTATTATTGCACTTATTGTAACGGTATTCAGTATCTTTTATCCTTCTTTAGCCTGACCAGGGACAAAGACTGACCATTAGCTGCAGCTAGACGTCTTGTATGCATCGCATTTTTCATTCTTTGTGGCAATGTTGTATGTATCGTCCCTGTTAAATAAACATTAAAATAAAATCAAATAAAATCTCCAGTCATCTCTCAGTCTGCACCCACCTGCAGGTCGTTCTGTGGGTTCCAGTCCGAGTCGAAGATGATGCAGGTGTCGGCCGCCGTCAGGTTGATGCCCAGTCCTCCGGCCCTGGTGCAGAGTAGGAAAACAAAGCGGTCCGAGTCCGGCTTACAGAACCTGTCGATGGCTGCCTGCCGCAGGTTTCCTCGCACGCGGCCATCGATGCGTTCGTACGTGTAGCTGGAGAAAACACGGACAGATGTACAGTACATCAGGGACAACGCTGCTGCATCCCCTCCTTTAGTCCAGTCATTTTAAGCCAAAAAAGGGGTCAACGTTAAACAAATTGCAACAGAATCAAACTCAACTGATTTTGTATCCTCAACATGTCCTGAGTGGAGGAAAAAAAGCCCAGAAGAATCCCATCAGGGGAAAGTTTAGAAAAACACCCAAACATATCCCATTTATACGCCTATTCATTATTTTTGAATAGGGTAAAATTTTTAACCTTTAGATATCTCCATGAAAATTACTGAGTTGATTACTGACATTAAGACAAACAAAAAATGTATTACAAGTTTTTTGAATTTTTTTTTTAACATGAGAAGCTTTGCATAAATTCCACCATTTTGACGGCACATGTATATATAAAGGTGCTGTGGTGGTACCGGCTTGAAAATTGGAATGAGTTGACTCCATCGGTCAACCAACAAGAAGAAACCACTTTAAATTTCAAGATGACTGCAATTTTTCAAGAATCCGTCGCTGCAGGAAGCGCTCGTTTTACATGGTAGCCTAGCAACCTAGCTCATTAAAGCTACAGTCGTTTTACATGGTAGCCTAGCAACCTAGCTCATTAAAGCTACAGTTGGTAAGCTGATGAAAGTGAAAGTAAACTCCGTGACTTGGTCTGAAATTTCAAGACAATACACAGACTGTCCCTTTATGAACCTCTGGAGTCAACTCACTCCAATTTTCACGCTGGTACCACCACAGCACCTTTACGTACATGTGCTGTCAAAACGGCGGAATTTATGCAAATTTATGCAAATTTGCTCATGTTAACAAAGAATTTCAAAAAACTTGTAATACATTTTTTGTTTGTCTTAATGTAAGTAATCAACTCAGTAATTTTCATGGAGATATCTAAAGGTTAAAAATTTTACCCTATTCACGTGAGAAAAATAATGAATAGGCGTATGAATGGGATATATTTGGGTCTTTTTCTAAACTTTCCCCTAATGGGATTCTTCTGGGCTTTTTTTCCCTCACTCAGGTCATGTTGAGGATACAAAACCAGTTGAGTTTGCTTCTGTTGCAATTTGTTCAACCTTTTCTCATAAGATGACTGGACTACTTTCCTGTTTCTCTCTCAGCACTTTCTTTCATTTTCATTTTCATCCCCTCATTCAGTTTCTCCTCCCTCCCTCCCTCCTCACCGTCTCTGGATGAGGTAGTCCTCTAGGATGTCCAGACAGCGGACCATCTGGGAGAAGACCAGCACCTTGTGTCCCCCGGCCAGCAGCTTGGGCAGCAGCTTGTCGATCAGCACCAGTTTACCCGCTGCCTGGATCATGGCCTGCAGCTGGAAATCCGGAGCATCTGGACTGTGGTACTTCTTGAAGCTTTCCAAGATCTTCTCTTCAGCTCCTGAAAGAGACAAAAGCACGGAGGTGAGGGGCGGAGTTAGGAGATGAGTAGATGAGTAGATGGTCTGAAGCTGCTTAGGAGGGTTTGAATGTATGTAGTCTCTTTATAAGTCAGGGGATTGTTTGTAATGTAATAAACTAATCAGAATGACTCCTCCTCTTCCGTTAACAGCCAGGTGAGGCTGTGCTGTAGTGCAGGGGTATTCAAAGTGCGATAGAGTGAGCCCCCCTTAATGAAAAATAAACAGCTGTGCGCCCCCCCCCCCCAAAAAAAAAGAGAAGAGAATTAAACATAGCCTATTTATTATCAGTTACTATGACCAAAACAATATTTGATTCATTAAACATAAATTGGTCTTTCCTGTAGGATTTGTTTGATTTTTGTTTGACTTGTTTCTCAGCATATATTAAAGCAGATATCAGTGGAATGTTTTTGTTAATATAAGTCCTAAATAGTCCTATTTTCCGTCAGCAATCACTTACATGAAGTATTTCAGCCTAAACACGAGTCTCTCCGTCACTCTGCTCTGCTGTAACCCGAGGAGAAAATTTTCCTTGTGGGATACAAGTGTTATCCAATGAGGGGAGAGAACGGCATGAAGGGCTGTGTGTGCAGCCAAGGGATGCGCGTGAATGTGGTGACGTAGCACGAGGACCAATTGATGCCTGACAAGGGCGGGGGCTGCTAACTCATGGTGCGTTCAAGGAAACTCGTACTTTGTGTTTTTCCTTCCTGTGAAGTCATACCAGTTCGATCTGGTACGAGTTCACGGGTCGGAAGTTACGAGTGGCCGTTATAGGGAACTTTCACAGACAACAGGACGGTAAAAACACGAGCTACGGGTTACCTGGAACGCTACCAAGTCGTAGTTGTGACTTGAAGCTGTAACTTACGGTTTCAAAAGCCTGCCTTGAACACAGCATTAGCCGAAACGGCCGTGCCACTGATATCTGCTTTAACTATCATGACAACATAGCACTGACGAATAAACCTAAACATTGATACAGAACTCTGTAACACACTCATCACACAAGCAGCTCCATGATCTCCCTGTGTGATCATCTGGGGAGCAGACAGTCTGAGGTTGAAGTTTATATCAATGCACAGGTGACACTGTGACAGGTCTCTGTACGTCTGTACCACATGTCAGCTGTTCAGCTGCTCAGCTCCGCCGCGACGTGCAGCTTTTTTTTTTTTTTAGGAGCGGTATGTTGCGGCTTTATGCAGGAGGACACACGGTGCTACTGCTGATCCAATGTATTTATCTGAGCCTGGCCACTGTGAGAGGCACCAGGTCGCTTTGAGCTGCGTTATGAAGTTCTACCTGACGCTGCAGCACCTGACGCTCTTCTTTTTCTAACCAGAATAGTTCCACAGCCGACTACTAGTGCTACATTCAGCCGAGCCCGAGGCCAGCTGAGCTCCACTCTCCCTGCAACAGTCTCTCTGATCACTTGCATTGGGACCTTGGGCGTCAGTGCACAACGCCAAAGGGCCCTGACCAAGCGTCAGTTTATGACGCGTCGGGAGTGTTTCTCCCTGACACATCAGTCGAGCATAATAATAATAATAGTCTGTGTGTTGCAAGAGATCTTGTTTTATCATATCGCAGTATAATAATAATATATATATAACTGCAAACTATAGGCTACTGCAAAAACATGAATCATATGTGCAAGTGACATGTAACTCATCTTTTGTTTAAATGTTTTCAGTTTTTCTTTTTCTCATGTCGCGCCCCCCCTCAAACTCTCTGGCGCCCCCCAAGGGAGGCGCGCCTCACACTTTGAAAACCCCTGCTGTAGTGGATAGAAGCTTCTCAGCAGAGGAAACAGCAACTGGATCCTCAGGTACAAAACAGTGAAGTGAGGATGCAGGAAATGATTTTACAGATTTTCCTAAGTGAATAATAAATAATAACAGCACAGTGTGAAAGTCTCCATGTTTTAGGAAGTGATAACCAGTGTATGTGTTTAATGTGCAGCCTGGTTTGATTCTCAGGTGATTAAATGAAGGTAAATGAACAGCCAGGTGTAACAGCTCCACAGTGACCACACTGATGAAAGTGACACCATCATGTCAGAATATGTGAAATACTGAAAGTCTTCTTCATCCACTGATCATAGGTGTGTGTGTGGGATGTGGGAGCTGAGCCAGAAAACGTCACCACTGTGCATTGTGCGGTTCTGAAAAGGATCTGGACTTTTAGTTCCTCAGTAAAAGAAAATATTTCAGACATTTCTTTCTCTATTTACAGAACGGAGGGTGCAGTTAAAATGCCTCTTTTATATCAGGACACATCAGGGTCAAATAGAAAACAAACAAACAAAAAACCCTGAAAGAATAAGAAACTGAAATGAAGTGGAGTGAATTAATGTGTTGACCTCACACTGTTTTTCCTCTGTTCATTCTGTTTTCCCAGTTCTAACCTCCACCTGACCTGACTTGCTGTATTTATCTGATCTTATTCTAGCTCTGCATCTTGATGAAAAAGAAAAAAATAATTAACATGTAAAAAGAACATAATAGAAAAGAACATATTCTACTTTTTAGCAGTGTTGTTCACAATTCAACTTCTAATTAACTGCAAATCACTGCCCTGTTGTTTGATAACAATGTCATAGTGATGTGTTTAAAGGACAATTCCAGGCGAATTCAACTCGGGGGTGTATTTTCATATCATTTTAGGTCAAAAAGAAGGAATCTGAAGATTTTCAGTTTAATGTCTCCTGTTTTGCGGTAGCTGCGTCTGTCCGCGCATCGCCACGGCAACGATGAATGGGAGTGGATGTAAGTTCCGCTGTTTAGGCTGTTTACATCCCTCAAAGCCACAGACAGCGTCAGATGGAGACTCAAACATGCACCCAGAAGTTTATTTACTTCAACAAGCCGACATGTTTGTAAAACTAGATCTAATTCAAAGTCTCCCGGAGTCTCGCGCGAGACCCAGTTGCCGTGCGCGGTGTGTTCAGGTGCAGTGGGAAAAGCTACCGTTTGTGTCATAAACACAGGAATATCAACTCTTTACTTGCTTCAAGTAAAAAAAACTTCTCGGTGCATGTTTGAGTAGCCACCTGACGCTGTCTGTGGAAGAAAATGTACACTTGAAGCAAGTAAAGAGTTGATATTCCTGTGTTTATGACACAAACGGTAGCTTTTCCCACTGCGCCTGAACACACCAGCACTGCAACTTCGGGCTCGCGCGAGACTCCAGGAGACTTTGAATTAGATCTAGTTTTACAAACATGTCGGCTTGTTGAAGTAAATAAACTTCTGGGTGCATGTTTGAGTCTCCATCTGACGCTGTCTGTGGCTTTGAGGGATGGAAACAGCCTAAACAGCAGAACTTACATCCACTCCCATTCATTGTTGCCGTGGCGATGCGGGGACAGACACAACTACCGCAAAACAGGAGACATTAAACTGAAAATCTTCAGATTCCTTCTTTTAGACCTAAAATGATAGGAACATACACCCCCGAGTTGAATTCGCCTGGAATTGTCCTTTAAATTTAACAATTCATTTGAACAAATCATTTCTTATTATAGTTGATGTGTCAGTATAAAGAGGTGCAGTAACCGCTGATCGTGTGTGTGTATGTGTGTGTGTGTGTTGACCTGTGATCAGATAGGGGTGGTTGCAGCACTTGCGGAGCTCCATCATGGTGTTGATGAGATTGGGCATGTTGTGCTGGTTGGCTCCTTTGGACAGGAAGGAGAAGTTCTTCTCTAAGATGGCTCGGTAGTATTTCTTCTGGATGTTGGTCAGCTCCACCTACAACACACACACACACACACACACACACACATATACATACACACATAAACACACACTATAGATCGTTCTGCTCTTATACTGAAACTTTTAATGAACTTGACTTTAATTTCATTCTGAACTTAGCTGTGATTAAAGAAACTAATAAAGACTTAAGAGTAATAATTCTGATAAAAACAGGAGTCTCATTAGTGGCTCGTTACGCCGCCACTCTGGTGAAGTTCTGCTCCTCTACCTCGATGATGGTCTCCTCTTTAGGCGCCAGGTTCTTCTCCACATCGTCCTTCAGCCTCCGCAGCATCATGGGCTTCAAGATGGCCTGAAGCTTCTTCACCTGGGTGATAGGAGGAGGAGGAGGAGGAAGAGGAGGAGGAGGAGGAGGAGGAAGAGGAGGAAGAGGAGGAAGAGGAGTCAGTGTCATATGCCTGCAGATACCACACACCAGTTTTTCAAAATAAAACATATTATTGTTTTAAGAGAAAGAAGAGAGATGTAAAAAATCATAGCTGAGCCCAAGAGACCAAATCCCAGGGCCACAGAGCTGCTGAAGGACACCGCCAACTTCCTGTTTCTGCTTTTCAGAGTTAAAAACCTTTCTACACAAGGGACTCAACAAAGGCCTATTCCAATTACCTCAGACAGATTATCTATTTACAAGTTGTTCTCAACACTAGTTTTCCAGGTCTTTTGGATATAGCGAATTGTGAACTTTACTATATGCAATAGTTTGGTCAGACTCAGGACAATAAAAAAAAAGCTGCAGGCAGGTTCTCCTTTATCTTTTCAGTTAATTTTTTCTGCCTCTTTTTTTGTTGTTGATCCATGTGGATGATCATGCACCTTATGTGTACAGTCTGCTACATGCATTTAAAAAATGCTGTTGACCAAGTCTGATCCACAAATATTTCAGGTTTACTGCTTTCCTAAATTTAGTTAGGGCAGATTTTTTTTTTTTTTGCATATCATAGTAACTAATTTACATTCCTTGATTTATGGCCAAATGTTTTTCTATTTTAGTCACTTTGTTGTTTTGGGAGTTTTCTTTTAAAATTTTTCTCTTCATGTTTTAATAATTTTATTGATTCGACACTCCCCTCCATACCTCTGTTCAAATGGTGCTGCTGCTACTTTGTATGCTGTGATGAATGTGTTTTTGTTTGGGGCCTGAAAATTACAATGTACTCCAAGTGGCTCTACTGTAAAATAATAGTTAGTCTTCAAATTATTGGCAACTTAATAAAAGGGATAATTGTTTATACACTGAAAAAAAAAAAAGCCTTTCTACACGATGTGAAAATCTGTCATCCCACCTACATTACCCACAATGCAACTCAAAGCCACAGAGTTCAACCAAAGCCTGCAGCAAAGATGCAGAGCGAGGCGAGCCCCAGACTCAGGTGACATCAGTGTTCATCTGTTTCCTGGTATCACCTGAACGTACCTGTTCGTCTGTTTTGAGGTCTCCGAACTCTTCCAGGAAGCTGCTCTCGGAGGGAAACTGCAGCGGCTCCAGGAAGTTCAACAGACTGAACAGCTCCTCCACTGAGTTCTGCAGGGGGGTCCCTGTCAACAGGACCTTGTGTTCCTGTAGGAAACACACACACGTTTAGACAAAAAAAACACTTTTAAAATGAATTCTGTCGTACAGGGAGAATATTAAAGCAGAAGTAAGTGATATATTTGTGTTAATATAAGTCTTAAATAGTTGTATCTTCCGACAACAATCACTTCTATAGAGTGTTTGGTCTGAAACACGGGTCTGTCAGTCACTCTGCTCTGCTCTGAGCCCAGGAGAAAACTTTCCTTGTATCCTACAACCTTTATCCAATGAGGAGAGAGAACGGCATAAAGGGGCAGTCCTCTCTGTGTGTGCAGCCAAGGGATGCGCCTGAATGTGGTGACGTAGGGACGAGGACCAATAGATCCATGACGAGGGCGGGGGCTGCTAACTCCATCGGCTGACAAGACGTTATGGTGCGTTCAAGGCAACTCGTAACTCGTGTTTTTCCGACCTGTGAAGTCGTACCAGTTCGATCTGGTACGAGTTCACGGGTCAGAAGTTACGAGTGGCCGTTATAGTGACTTTCACAGGTAAAACAGGTCGGAGAAACACGAGTGTGTTGCCTGGAACGCTACAAAGTCGTAAGTCGTGACTTGAAGCTGTAATTTACGGTTTCAAAAGCCTGCCTGGAACGCAGCATTAGCCAAAACGACCGGATCGCTTACTTCTGCTTTAAAAGGTTGGTTCAACAGCTGCTGGAGTTAATGTCGTTGAACTGCTGCAGGAGAAGAAACAGGAAAAACTCTGTAGGTTCACATTAACGCTGTGAGTGTATCAAGAGGCATTGGCCAAAGAGAAGTGCACACAGCCTGTATTCAGAAACCAGCCATCATATCAGGACTTCTCTGAGACTGTGATGTTACAACAAAGCAGTCACCAAGCCCCACCCACCTGGACCCACCTGGACCCACCAACCAACACTTGCAGGATTTGGTTTCTCTGAGTGTTTTACCTGATCACTCAGAAAACAGTCAGCCAATCAGAAGGCGCCGGCCTTTGAAATCAGGTTGGTAAAAACATATCTGAAGCAGCTGTTTGCAAGTTTTACTGCAGCTTCAAACTCACACACACACACACACACACACACACAGACACACACACACACACAGACACAGGGCCTGTCCCATTTCTCCACACTTGGCTCAGTGCGCTTGGTTACGCACACACTTTGGTGACGTTTTGCCGGCGGAACGTATATTTGCATATAGTGTTCAGCATGGATTAAGTGGTCAAGCGTGTGGGGGGAGATTTAAAAGCAATCGGGACAAACTTGACAAGTGCAGCCTGTGCCGTTGCGCACAGCACACTAGCACAACTACTACACACACACACACACAGCAACAGTTTTAATAACCAGTGCTGCTGGATCAGTCTCATCTACTCCTAAAGTGTCTCTATGCGCAAGATTCAGATCATAAATGTGTAAGCCCAACTCCGTAAGTAAATAAAACAAAAATATAAAAACATGAACAGAGCATGATGAATATAAAATATGACATTAAAAAGTCATAATTATGAGATAGAAAGTTAATTTCATTTTATTGAGATTAATTCAATCGCATTTCCTAAACGTGACTTGTGGCTGCCAGTGACGGCGGACTTCACCGTGGTGCATTGTGGGATTTATACTTGGCCAAATACCGCTGGGATGCGGTCTGACCTTCAGTGTGGGTAAAGTGCAAATCAAGCTGCTGCACTTTTGGTTGTTGGAGAAACGGGACACACTGAACTGACACTAAGAACATGAACGCACACGCCAAGTGCCCAAGTGTGTAAGTGTGATCGAGTGCGCATATTGGGACAGACACACACACACAGACACACACATACACACACACACACACACACTGACCAGGTTCATGAGCTTCAGCCCCTCCAGCAGTTTGCAGTTCCTGTTCTTGAGCCGATGAGCCTCATCGATCACCACGCAGCGCCAGTGCAGCTTCTTCAGCTCTGGACAGTCGGCCATGATCATCTCGAAGGTGGTGATGAGCCCGTGAAACTTCAGAACGCCGGGGAGCGTGTTACCCTGACGACAGAGGAGAGAGGGGGGAAGGATGAGATTGTTTGGATGGGGATGGGGGGGGCGTATTTTCAAGACAGTAGTTGCGTTTCCATCCACCTTTTTTTATTCGCATTTTTGAAAAATGCGAATAAATACTTGAATGGAAACGCCAGAAATTCAAAAAAAGGCAGTAAATGTGCATAAAAGTTTATACGCTTGGAGGGGGGGGATTTGTCAGCGTATCGAATAAAGGAAATGCGAGTTTTTGTGATGGAAACAGATGATGTGAATTGAGGCAGAGTTTGTGGGTGAAGCTGCTGGACTTCGGGGGTTTCCGGTTTAGCGGCGGCTAAGATGGCAGCTTAAGAGAGAGGCTCCCCGACTACTAAGATTTAAGTGCCCATTAACTCGACGAACTCGATTTAAAACTGACGGAAAAGCATGGTTAAGGGCAAGACTCCATTGCGAGACAGGCAAAGGAAAACCAGATTTGGGAAACTTGCACAGAACACCGAAACACACGGAAAACAGAGTCCGGAGTCGTCTCAAGCTAGCTCGGCTAACGATAGCGGAGAGGAAGACGAAGCTAACATGGAGGCTAACATGAAAACCATTCTCGCTGAGATAAAAGATTTCCGACAAGACAATAAGCAACAACTCCAGGAAATCAAAGAGGAGATCGGCAAAACCAAAAAGAGACTTGACGAAGTAGAAGACCGTGTTTCAAACACGGAGGAGAGAATGCAGTCACTAGAAGAAGTGACGGAGGAGCTAATAAAGCTACAAGCACACCTGGAAGAAAGACAGGACGACCAGGAGGGAAGATCCAGACGAAATAATATCAGAGTCTATTCCGTCCCGGAGGAGTCAGAGAACGAGTCCTCGTCAATGATAGAGTTTGTCGGAAAACTGCTAAAACATGGCTTGTCTCTGACTGAAGACGTGGATCTTCATATTGAACGTGCACACCGGGCACTTGGACCCGTGCCAAGAGAAGGAGCACCTCCGAGATCCATAATTATTAAGTTTCTGAGTTACAAGACAAAAGAGAAAATCCTACGAACAGCGTGGCAGAAAAGGGGCTTTATGTGGAGAAATAAACAAATTAATCTGGACAATGACTATGCACCGAGTGTGTTGAAGAAAAGGCAACAGTACATGGAAGCTAAGAGGGTGCTGAAGGAAAAAGGGATCCGCTTTCAGACGCCCTTCCCGGCCAGACTTCGAGTTTTCTACGCGGAAGGGACGCGCACCTACAACACGGCCGAGGAAGCAACGAAGGAGATGGCGGAGAAGGGGCTGCCGGTCACAGTGCTGAAACCACCCGAGACGCTGCTGGAGCGGATCCGGAGGCTGTCATGGTCGGTGAGCGGCAGACGGGAACGTACACAGACACACACACGCCGAGGACAGACGGTCAAAGACAAGCTCCAGAGATTCAACTGGGACCCGGAGCAGAGAGGTCAAGATACGGCCGAGTAGAAAATGATCACGCAAGTATTGTTTAAAAGGAGTTTGATTAGACTTGGACGTTTTTGATTTAAGCTCGGACATTGTTCGGCTATCTCTGAGAAGCAGAAACTCACTCCTCACTTCTGTGTTGTCTAATGAACGAGTGTAAAAGACTCTGAATGATGATGCTAAGAAAACACCCCCACTGCCAGAAAGAATGTTTAAAAGCAGTAACTTAAAGAGATAGAATTTCTTTTTCTTTTCTTTTTTTCATGTAACCATGTAACACACGTAACCTAATTATTACATCAAAGTGAAATATATAGGTGGGAGAGCGTAAAGGTTATTAATAATATTATTTTTATTTTTTGTTTATTTTTCTGGGGCATATTCTCTGTGCAAAGCTTCCCTTTTTTTGACTTCATTCAGTTTTCAAAGAGCCTAATCTAGGGTGATTGATATGTCGGGGGCACACCTGTGGATAAGATCTTGGCTGAATCCATTACAAATGAGGGCCCTCTTGCAGAAGAGAGGCTTTCCCTCTCCAGGGCCGCACTTAAACACCTCACACAGGGTTTTTCTTTTAACCCCACCTTTGGAAACCCTAACGAATGTTCTCAGTTTATAAGAGTTCAAAACCTCATTGGTTGTTGTTCTGTTCATGTGTTTGCTGCAGTTCAAAGCAGAAATAGAGATGTCACACAAACTCCATCTAAAAACTGGAAAACAAATCTTAATATTGGTACCGGCAAGTAATATGTTGAAAGTGGTCTCCTTCAATGTAAATGGATTACTTAATCCTATTAAGAGAGGCAAGATACTGTCAAAACTGAGAAGGGAGGGTGCTCAGGTAGCATTCCTTCAGGAAACGCATTTATCTGAAACTGAACATGCAAAACTGAGACGAGGAGGCTTCAAACATGTATTTTATTCATCCTATAAATCAGGACATAGAAGAGGGTCTGCCATTCTTATTTCAAATCAAGTCCAATATGAACACATTTCAGAGAATAAAGACAAGGAAGGCCGATATGTAATGATAACGGGAAGGATCGAAGGGCTGATGGTAACTTTGTTTAGCATATATGCTCCTCCTGGGAGTGATTGGACCTTTTATAAAAAAATATTTGACATGATGTCTGCGGAAGCTCAGGGTGTGCTTATATGTGGAGGAGATATGAATATTAGATTATCCAAAATGGAATCTTCCACCTCCAATTTAGGATATAACAAATCCATGATTAATAAAATAAACTCAGTAATGAAAGAAATTGGCATAGTAGACGTTTGGAGAGAGTTTAATCCAACAGCCCGTGACTACACTTACTTCTCTGCACCTCAATCTACTTATTCAAGGATCGACTATTTCTTTGCATTTAAGAGAGAACGATTGAGAATTCAGTCATGTGATATTGGAACAATTGATGTGTCTGATCATGCACCAATATTAATGACAGTTGATATTGGTAATAACCTAAAATCTACACTATGGAAATTGAACTCAAGTATATTGAATAACCCCCAGGTAAAAGAAGAGTTAGAAAAGGCAATAGATACCTATTTTAAAGAAAACAACAATGGAGAAGTGTCTCCTCCTATGGTGTGGGATGCATTTAAGGCAGTCCTGAGGGGGAAAGTAATTTCTATTTCCTCATCACTAAAAAAACGTAGACAGGAGAGGCTTAATTCTCTATACACCAAACTCAAAGAATTACAAAAAGAACATCAAGCTAAACTAGGGACCAAAGAAGTATCAATTAAAATTAAACAACTGCAAAACGAGATAGATGACATAACCACAGAAGAGATTAAAAAGAAACTGGTATTTCTTAAACAGGGGTACTATGAGGCAGGTAGCAAGGCAATGAAATTGTTATCATATAAACTGAGGAAACAACAAGCAGACGCCACTATTAATAAGATAAGATGCCCCCAGACTAAGAAAATACAGCATAGATCAGAACAAATTCAACAAAGTTTTGAAAATTATTATAGGGAGTTATATTCACAACCAAAATTAGATAATGAAGACGAGATGAAGAATTTTCTCGAATCCCTAAATCTTCCCACAATTACACAAGAACAAAATAAGGTCTTGATTGCGGATATCACTGAAATAGAAGTCAAGGCAGCAATATCAAGACTCAAACCACATAAGAGCCCAGGTTCGGACGGCTTCACAGCCGAATGGTATAAGTCTTTCAAGGAACAGTTGATTCCAAAACTGTGCCAGATATGTAACGGAGCACTCAAAAAGGGAGAGATCCCCCCCTCATGGAAACAAGCTATAATCTCGGTAATACCAAAGGAAGGCAAAGATTCATTAGATTGTAAACAATATCGACCCATCTCAGTGTTAAATCTAGATTATAAAATTTATATGTCAATATTAGCTAGAAGAATTGAAAAACTTTTGCCATCTCTCATTCATTTTGACCAGACTGGATTTATCCATGAGAGACAGACCCAAGACAGTTTGAGGAGGACGCTACATATTATGTGGCATATCCAGCAAAACAAGACACAAGCTATGTTAATAGGATTGGATGCAGAGAAGGCGTTTGATTCAGTAAGATGGACTTTTCTGTATAAGGTGTTAGATAAATTTGGTTTTCACTCTACTCTGATAGAAGCCTTCAAAGCTGTATATAATAATCCAACAGCAAGAACAAAAATAAATGGCAGTCTCTCAAATTCTTTTGTTTTGGAGCGTTCCTGTAGACAGGGTTGCCCCTGTTCGCCACTTCTTTTTGCCCTTTTTATAGAACCTCTCAGTCAATATATTAGGCAAAACGAGCAAATTAAAGGTATAAATATAGCAGGACAGGAACATAAAATATCCTTATTTGCGGATGACGTGTTAATATTTTTATCCCAACCATCAACATCCCTAACAACTTTAATGTCATCTCTGGATGTGTTTGGTAAATTATCAGGCTATAAGATAAATATTAAGAAAACTCAAGTTATGACTCTTAATTTTAATCTGCCAGATGATTTGGTAACTAAATACAGCCTGAGTTGTAATAAAAAATCAATGAAGTATCTGGGAATTAATCTTACCCAAGATATTACAAAATTATTTGAAGCCAATTATATTCCTCTTAACCTTAAAATTAAGTCAGATATCTCCAGATGGAATCACTTACCTTTTCTCAGTCTAACTTCAAGGATTGAATCAGTCAAAATGGTGATTTTACCCCGCCTGTTATATCTCTTTCTATCACTACCAATTGAAATAAGTGATCGACAGTTCATTGAATGGCAGAAATTAATTTCTCGATATATCTGGATGGGTAAAAAACCAAGGGTAAAATTTAAAGTAATGCAATTATCAAAAGACAAGGGAGGAATGGCGCTGCCAAATTTAAAAGATTACTACTGTGCGGCTCAGATAAGAAACCTGGGGTATCTCTGTGACTCGCAGTTTAGAGCCAGGTGGAAGGAAATAGAAGAGGGAGGCTCTGTGGATCCACCCTTACAGGCAGCAATGGCAGACAAAAAATGTGTAGACAGTCTTGCAAATAAGGATAACCCCTGGATAAAAGTAACACTACGAACCTGGCACAAGGTTGTTAGGAAATACAATTTAAAGGGTGCAGAAAACATATTACGTTGGTGTGCTTATGACACGGATTTTATTCCAAATAGGACAGACAATAGATTTAAAATGTGGTCAGAAAGGGGCCTTACGGCTTATTGCTGCTTTATACACAATGGGTCTGTGAAAAGTTTTGACGATCTCAAAAGGGAATATGATTTAGAGAGGCAGGATTTTTACAGATACCTCCAAGTAAGGAATCGATTAAATACAATTTTGACAGAGGACCAGAGAAGTGACATCCTGAAGGTTTTTGTTTCAATTTATAAGTCTGGGTGTGGAAAGAAATTAATATCTAGATTATACAAAGGTTTCCAAGACGCCTCAAATTCCAACAGCCTGCATATTAAATGTAGATGGGAAAGGGAGGGAAATTTGGTCATATCTGGGGATGAATGGGAAAACATTTGTACATTACAATGGAAAACCACATCTTCACATAACTGGCGAGAGTTTGGATGGAAAAACATAGTGAGATTTTTTATAACACCTGCTCAGAAGAGACACCAGGGTAGTGGAACAAATTGTTGGAGGAGGTGTGGTTCAGATGTGGCCAACCATTATCATTTATTTTGGGATTGTCCGAAACTTTCATCTTTTTGGCATGACATTTTTGATTGTCTGGAGTATATGTTTCAAATGACTATACAATTTGATGTCAGCTCAATGTACTTTGGTACCACGGCATTACATATCCAATCAATAGCGGACAAATATTTAATGAAGATATTATTGATTGGAGCAAAGAAAGCTATAACAAGGAAATGGCTACAACCCAACGCACCGACACTGGAAGAGTGGCAAGGGACTGTTCACCAAATCTACACCATGGAGAGACTGACATTTGCTCTAAAATTGCATTCAGAGAAATTTAAGAGTTGGTGGTCCAAGTGGATCAGATATATAAGACCACGGAGACCTGAACTGCTTTAAGTAGCCTATCTCTATTACATGGCTTGAAGTACCAGTCTATTAATCTTGATGGAAAATGAGTAAATGTGACTTCTTTTGTTCAAATGTTCTTATTTAAAACATTGTAAAATGAAAGGGGGAATAATAGCTTGGTTAATATGTTAACACTATTGTCCAAATACATGTTTTTGTTTTGCTCTGTATGAGTGTAATGGCGCTGAAATGACTTTGTATGTTTCTCCCTGATAAAAATAAAATTAAAAAAAAGAAAAGAAAAAAAAAAAAAAAAAAAAAAAAAAAAAAAAAAGAAGCTGCTGGACTTCACCCAGCGACGCCCCGGTGTCCCAGCTCTCCTCTCTGCACCGCGACACAAACGCGCTCCGTAACCCATAATCTTTTGTTTATGACGGTTAAGACTACACAAACACACGCCGTAACATCGTTATGTAACGTTATCCACCGCTACATTTATTGATTTTTCACCGGCTTCATATGTAAACAGATGCACATGGAGGAGAGGAGCGTAACCAAAACAGCTGAAAAGCGAGCAGACTGTCACAGTTCTACTGTCTTTCTGTGTAAATATCTCATGTTACAACATGAAAACCTGAGGCTTATATTCAAGTGCGGCCTATATATGTATTTTCTTTTAACATGTAGCTGGTGCGGCTTATACAGGTGCGTCTATAGTCCGGAAAGTACGTAAATTGTCCACGATGTTGGGTGTCAGCTGAGTGTCAGCTGTTGGATACATTCACGCTCTCTTATGATGTAATCTCACGGTGCACTCCTCCTCTCCCAATAATCGCAAAACAATAATGAATGGAAACGGTCATAAATTCGCATTTGCTTTTTGCGCATTTTCACAAAATCCGCTTTTAAATTCGATACGACTTGGATGGAAACCCAGCTAGTGATGATTTGCGTTCTACCTGTGGATCTCTGTAAAACATCTCGTACTGCAGGATCATCTGCCGGCTGATCTGCGAGCCGTGGTACACGATGACGTTCATGTTGGTCCACGTGCGAAACTCCCTCTCCCAGTTGGTGATGGTGGACAGGGGAGCGATGATGAGGAAGGGGCCGCGGATCCCCATGTTGAAGATCTCGTACAGGAAGGTGATGGACTGGATGGTCTTTCCCAAACCCATTTCATCTGCCAGGATGCAGTTTTTCCTGCGCAGAAGAGTGAGTGTGAGAGGAGAAACCAAAGAAGCTCAAAGATCAAACAGTATATTTAAAAAATCTGTTAAAAATAATATGATTCAGAAATATGACCTGGTGTAAATGTAATAAAACCACACGTAAGGTGTATATGTAAGGTGTAACGGAGTTGTTTTGGGTTGATGATGAGGTAAAGTTGGAATGGTTCTTCAGAAACGAAGTCTTTACTAGAGCTACTTTCATAAAAAGTGCCTGGTCAAAAAGAAAAAGTTAATTATTTATGTGAATTCCATGTGGTTTTTGTTTTTGTTTGTTTTTGTCTGTGCTCTGATGATTTTGTTTGGTGTCTAAATATGATGATGATGTGTCTTGTATAAGCCCTGATAGGCTGGGCGCCTTAATTGGTGCACGACATGTAAATAAATATAAATTCAAATTCAAATTTTGTATACACATACATGTGCATACGTGTCTGCGCGTGTACATTTAGTGTGAAAATGTATGTTTGTATGGGTTTATATACAGATATTGGTGTTAATGTATTTATGTGTATATGTGCGCATGTGATGGTAAATGTATATGTGTGTATACTGCATGTAGCATGTCAACACTTCAGACCTAGAAATGTACTAAGATGATGAGTCGCTGGCTGGGCTGCAGCCGTTACTTCAACTTATTTTATTACTTTTTGTTGCAGACGTTGTTTGTTGATGTTTTTCTTCTTCTACTTCCATTTCTTCTTTGCTTAGCACTTTGAGATTTTTTGGTAAATATAAAGTGCGTTACAAATAAAATGTATTATTATTATTATTATTATTATTATGTATATCATCTCATTTGTGAATGAATTCTTTGTAACAAGGGGTAGACAATATAAGTTTGCTTCTTTCTGCCCCCTTTCATTCAAGAGTTACCAGTATTGTCATTATTTTTATGAGTTTTATTTTTTTTTGTTTTTATGCTCGATAAATGAATCAGGGGTGCAAACTCATCAGGGGTAAAAAAAGGTGACAAGATACCGACCCCCTAGGGGGGTCCGGGGGCATGCTCCCCCGGGAAATAAAAAAAAAAAAACAACAACTTTAAAGGTGAATTTACAGTCAATTTTATCATGAGACTAGGGTCCAGATTTACTCAGGTTTGCACAGCTTTTGCTCCTGTTAAACCTGCACAATCTGTCTCTCTGTTTGGTTTTGAAATATGTGAAGGGGGGCTTCAGCCTATGCAGGTTTAGCATGAGCAAAAACTGTGCAAAACTTAGAGAATCTGTCCCTCGATGTCCATCAGATGAACCTTGCAAACCTTACCTTCAAACTAAATAAAATTTAATACAGACTGATTGGTTCATTGTGAAACATTTATTTATTGATGTAAATGTGTTTTCTGTATGAAATAAATAAATAAACTAAACTAAAAAAACTAAAAGAAGAACAAAGATGTGAGCGAGATGTCCTGCCATGATGGACACAGGAAGTTGTGTGTGTGTGTGTTTGTGTGTATTTACCTGTTATACCAGTTGAACAGTAACCAGTTCATTCCCTCTAACTGGTATTCTCTGAGCTGGTTTCCGTTGCGGTAATCTCTGGAGCGCTCCAGCTTCTGCCATTTGTCTGGAAGAGGACGTTCCTGTCATAAAAATACACACACACACACACACACACACACACAATGTAACTCACTTCATCTTCACTGAATCACTCACTATACAGATGATATCCGCTGAAAGCAGCAGGAGGATCAGATCACACATTACAACAACAGCTCCTCGGTCGATCAGACCAACCGCTGCAGCTTTCAGGCGTGGGAGAGAAAGTGAAGGTTGAATAGACAACTAATAAAATGAGCAGCGTGACAGAGCGATGCTGCCACTACGTAGTAAGTGATGATACTAATTGAAATGAATAAAGGCAAAAGAGCAGGAACAATTTTCTCTGGGTCTCACTTTGCTTCTCTGACGAGGTGAAAGAGACTCAAGGAAAATTGCTGCGATTTAAGCTGCAATTTTCTGTTCAGTATCAGTTCAGGTGAAGCTGAAACGTTAAAGCGCTCAAACAACCGACGGCTTCAAACACGACTGTCGCAAAACTGACATCAGACATCAAATGATTTCTGGGGCTTCATGGAGACGCCCCCACACACTCTGAAAAAGTAAAGTCAAGATGTGGAGAGGACAGATGTTTCACATGGGGTTGACTTGGCTTGGGCGGTATTACAGTAATACCGTATATACTGCAGGTGTTTAAAAATAGCAACGGTATCAGTTTCAATACCGTCATGAAAAAATGCAATGCACTTATATAGGAGATAAGGATTAAATATTAAATAAAAGTAATTTAATGTCTAAAATTGATTATATGTCCAGTAGCACTTATGTGCCCTTCAAAATAAAAGCCCTATAGCCTTTCATATACAGTTCGGTCATATTGATTTTGACTTAATTTTGACAAGACAGGGCTCCAAATGTTTTTTGTTTTTTTCCTGCGACCAATCGACCAATGAGATTTTGGTCTGCTAATGTTCAGCCCTAGTATTCAGTTTCTGATTGGTGAAGACACAAGCCAATGTTTGGTAATGACACTTATGTCATCATTTTTAATTAGTCACGGTAATACCGTATACCCTGGTAAAATGTGGAGGAAGTTTGACGGTATCAAAATGTGGATACCGCCCAAGCCTAGTTTGACTGGAGAGGATTTTTATTCTACAAAAGTAGGCAACACAGACCAGGAGAAGGTGAAACACTCTGCAGCAGAGCATCAGCGTGGTGGAAGACCACAAACACTGGAGCTGCACTGCTCGGGGATGAAAGAGTTGAACTACAGCCTTGAAATTATATCTAGAAAGTTTTAAAACACACCATCAGCAATGCTACTATACATTTAGCAGTTTTACCAGACGGCTCAGCAGACAGTGTGTCTGTCTTGTGGGCTTTTGCAGACTATTGTGAGACATAATAAAATGTTACTCCACTTATTCTTTGATCAAACACCAGGCTAACAACTCTTAACAAAAACACAAAAACAGGGAATAATGACACAACACAACTGCAAACTGACCGACTATCTTGTCGTAGTATATGTTGTTATTACTTCATCATTCTGTATTTGTTTTGTCCTTTCTGGGTTTCTAGTTCAGAGGATTTTAGATATAAATATAGATATAGATATAGATATAGATATAGATATAGATATAGATATAAATATAGATATAGATATAAATATAGATATAAATATAGATATAGATATAGATATAGATATAGATATAAATATAGATATAAATATAGATATAAATATAAATATAGATATAAATATTGATATAGATATAGATATAAATATAGATATAAATATAGATATAGATATAGATATAGATATAAATATAGATATAGATATAAATATAGATATAGATATAGATATAAATATAGATATAGATATAGATATAGATATAGATATAAATATAGATATAGATATAGATATAAATATAGATATAGATATAGATATGGATATAGATATGGATATAGATATAAATATAGATAGACTTTATTGATCCCAATCTGGGAAATGACAGTGCAGCAGCAGCATTACACAGACACACGGTGACGATAACAACATATACTATAAGAATATAAAGAATAAGAATATAAACTATACATAATAAAATAGTAAAATATAAAGTATAAAGAACAAACTATACATAATAAAATAGCAAATAAAATAAAATGTGATGTACACAATTATATACAAAAACAAACTGGCAGCGTTGATTTTAGTGCAAGAGGAAAATGTGCAATGTGTGTAACTGTGAGTTCTGAGCAGAGTTTTCTGAGCAGAGTTTTTCAGCTGTTATTATACAGTGAAGACTGAAACACCAGAACACCAAGCCAGAGCCCTGCTGCGCTGTCACTTTATACAGTTTCTTCTCACACAATAAACATGTTGTTGTTGCCAAGATCTGAAAACGTCTTCTTTTTCCTTCTTGGGCCTGGACCTGTGTTGTCTTCTCTCTGTCATTAGTGTTGAACTACAGTTTCTCCTGGATGGTGTTTCTTTGTGTCTCATTCAGTACGTTTACATGCAGAGCTTAATCGAGCACGGCTCAAAATTCGATTTTTGCGTCAAGTCGGACTTCTGTCCTTGTCTCAATTTACATGCAACTGATAAAATCTAATAACTGATGGGTCCGCCCCCTCATGCGGCGTCACCCGTTGTTTCAGCAGGTTAATACGCCGCCCCCCTCCCCCCCCTGTCCTGTTGACTTTTCTGTCACCTCCTAAAAAAACTGAATATAAACAACTTATAAGCTTAATAATAAATTCTCAACTGCAGTTCCCGACCAGTCGCACCAGTCTGGGCCGGATGCGCCCTGAGAAGAGGATACGAGCTTCCTTTCTTTCTCTCTCTCTCTCTTTTTAAAAAAAAATAAAACCCTCTTGCTGGTGGCGCTGTGTGAAATGCATTGAATCGGCGCTGATGTTGGGTTTTTTTCTTTACTTTGCCGGCTTCTCTGCTCCACTTGGTGCCGTCTCTACTGTTGTGGAGCATGAACACATGCATCATCCAGTTCTACTCCGACTAAGGTGAATACATGACGGAGAAAATCGAATTCCAGTCGCATTATCTGGGTGTCTTAATCAGAGTTCTCAACTCCGATTTCAGTCGGACTAAGGTGTTTACATGCACTTCAGTTGTCCAGTTATAGTCGGATTAAGGCAATAATTCGTTTTTTTCAAGTGTCATGTAAACGTACTGATTGTGTCTCTACTCACCATGTGTCTCAGGTCGGCCGGCAGCTTCTGGATGCCCTCGAACTCCTTGATCTTCTCTGGGTCCAGGTCTTCCTGCAGCTCCCACGTCGCCTCCTCGTACGAGAGGCTGCACCACTTAACCAGGTAATGGGTCACCTCCTGCAGCGGCACACACACACACACACACACACACACACAGCGTGAGTGTGTAAGTGTGAGTGCGTGTGGGTGGGTGTGTGTGTGAATGAATGAATGAATTTATATTTATTTAAAGGGATAGTATCATTATTTTAAAGTGGGGTTGTATGATCTCCAAATAGCCCCTAAGTACTTTAATTGCAGTAGAAGACTCTCTGCACTCCTCCCGTTAGCAACGCCAGCCCATAATAGCCCTGCCCAGAGATTTACACCATACAGTTTTGTGAACAGACCCAAAGAAACGGCCTATTTTCACGGCCTAAAAGAGGTTTTACCTGAAAAAAAATACACAGTTCCATTGTTCACTATAATATAATTTTTTCCAGCCCCTCAAAGTGCAGGAAAAACACAGTTTTTATTTGGACCAAACCAACTCACGTATCCCTCCGCCCAGGGTTAGCGCCCGCCGATCAGCAGTTGGTTAGGTCCAAATAAAAACTGTGTTTTTCCTGCACTTTGAGGGGCTGGAAAAAATTATATTATAGTGAACAATGGAACTGTGTATTTTTTTTTCAGGTAAAACCTCTTTTAGGCCGTGAAAATAGGCCGTTTCTTTGGGTCTGTTCACAACAATGTATGTTGTAAATCTCTGGGCAGGGCTATTATGGGCTGGCGTTGCTAGAACTTAGGGGCTATTTGTAGATCATACAACCCCACTTTAAAAAAATGATACTATCCCTTTAAGTGTCATGCACCAATAAGGGCTTACAAGACACATCATCTGTTGATGTGTGTGTGTGTGTGTGTGTGTGTGTGTGTGTGTGTGTGTGTGTGTGTGTGTGTGTGTGTGTGTGTGTGTGTGTGTCATGTACCTCTCCGGTCTCGGTATCCGTAGTGACGGCCACCTCCAGCACTCTGTCCACCTCAACGTAGTCTGGGTTAAATAAATCCTCATCGGGCTGAGAAGAGACGAACAGTGGAAGAGCAACAGCAGCAGATTATTGATTATTGATTATTGATTATTGATTGGTAATCAGGACTGAGATCAGAGAACGGACTGAGAAACAAGCTGAGGAAAGGCTTTAAAGGTACAGTCAGTAACTTCTGCTGCTGATCCTGGTTTGACGGACATCTAACGGTAACATGTTGTTCAGGACGCGTGCTCCTCCTTGTCTACATAGCAAACACACCAGGTGATAAGAACTGTTAAACACTGAATAAACCTGCAATCAATAGAAAAAAAACTACAAAATGTGGCAACATACCACACACTTAGACTGTATGGAGGATCTATGATTTATTAAGCAACGTGTCTCACATCAGGCTTCTTCACAGCCTGCAGTTTTGTGGTTTTCTTTCTGTTGATTGTACTTTTACGCCACACTACCAGCACCTCGACTGTTCGCTGTTTCGTATTTGAAGTCATTGTTTGACAGATGACAGAGGTGAAACCGCTGCTAACGTTTGTTTTGATCGTTTCTCTCATAACTTCTGAACCAGACTTTCAGCAGGTCTTTTATCTGCGGTTGAATCATCCACAGAGGCGTCCTCTTCTCCATAACAAACAAACAAACCAGGGGGTTACAGAGGTTAGGGTTAGGGTTTGTAAGGCTCAAGCTGTTTCCAGACATTTAATGTGGAGAAGTTGTAGATCGGAGTTTGTGGTGAGACGTCACTGGTCATTATAATATTTATTCTAACATATTTAGGCAGACAGGCTGTCTCTGTTGTGCAGTAAAATGGACTTGTCCACATCCTTCCTAAACCCTGCTGCCTATATACAGACCACTGCACTGCTCATTCTCAACCCCCCTTCACCTTCAACATTCGTTCTGAGCAGCTTTAATTAAGGTCAACAATGAGGTGTGACAAGGTCTGCAACCATGAAGTTTGAGTTATTCAGCAAAGGCTAAATGATGCCTTTATGTCAGAGAGTTGCCAGGTTACAGCATGTTGGAGTTAACCTGTCGACCTTTACGGCACTTTCAACATTTGATGAATGTGCTGTGAATTATCAGCCACTGTGACCCGATCGTTACACACCTGAAGTAATCACCGCTGCATGTGCGTGATGAAGTAGATGGTGTCGCTAATGGCTCAGAGAGATAATAAAGTATGAACTCAGAGAGAGAAGATGAGCCCTGAGTCCGGTCCTGAAGGTGAAGCGTTACCTCGGTGAACAGGTGTTTCATCTGGGCCTGTTTGGTCCTGAAGCGTTTTATCTTCTGGTGGATTCTAGGATCCTTCTCCAGCTCCTCCAGAGTCGCCCATTTACAGTGAAGGTAGGAACTAAAACAACAAGAAGACACACACGGCTTTTAGCTATTAGCTTAATCTTTTCTTATATAAAGGTTTACACTAGGGACGTCACGATTACTTGTTTTCACAATTAATCGTGGTATTTAACGCCACAATTAATTCATCGTAAAGATTCCTAAATACCGTTACTTTCCCAGAAAGATGATGTTGGAACCATATCGGCAGATGTGTGCAAAAATAAAAGTAAATGCACAGATACTGGTCCATTTATCTAACCTAACATTGAATTGGTAGGAATTTAAATGTTAGCGTGTCATTTTTAATTTAAAAAAAGCAAAACAAAACAAAAAACTACTAAAATAAACACAAATATTTGGTATAGATGACAATTTATGACCTGAATATTTCAAACATTTCCCCTGGGGGATTAAGAATTCATCATATATTAATAGATACTTGAAATATTTTGTGTAAACAATGAGTAATGTAATTATATTTTGACTATATATGATTTTACACATTCATAGTGTTGTGAAATTAATTAACACATAATAATCGTGATAATCGTAGTACCGTGATTATTACTCTGACAATAATCGTACCAAGAAAATGTATAATGGTGACATCCCTAGTTTACACTCAAAAAATCAAACCCTGATTTGACATCCAACTCATTATAAAGCAAAAAGATGTAAACAATCAAAAACACAGACTCAACCTCGACTCAGAAACTGCTCCTTAAAACCAGCTGTCAGGACTTTTATGACTTTGTGATGTCACAGCAGTCACCAAGCTAAACCCACCAGGACCCACTGGATCACTCATTAACAGTCAGCCAATCAGAAGAGAGACTCAGAGCCTCCTCTCTTCTGATTGGCTGAGAGATGTAAATCCACGTACACTAAGATGTTTTTTTTTATTTATATCTTCTCATGGATCAACGCTTCAGATCAAACACAGAAGAATAGCAAAATATGGAACTTAAACCTTCTTCCTTTACATGTTTCAAGACAATCTAATGATACGTGTGTGATACATTTACTCAGACGGTTTTATCAAGAGAGACATGGGACATTAGCAAAGCTTCAGAGCAGTGAGAGACCTCGGTGTAAGCCATCATTAAATGACCTGATCATTTCATTCCTAGCTCATGGAAATGAATTGAAACATAATGAAACGGTGTTTAGAGAAGCTGCTCAAGCATCAAAAATAAAATCATGAATAAATAAAAGCACAGAGAGGATCGATGAGGCAGGAGCAAAACACATGAATGTGATCCATCCATCAGCACTTAACAGTAGCAAGAGGTTTAAAGAAGTAGCCATGAAGGACTCACACACACACACACACACACACACAGACACACACACACAGACAGACACACACACACACACACACACACAGACAGACACACACACACACACTCTAACAGAATGACATGTATGATTTAATCTATAAACCACGACCTATAAATGGACAAAGATAAATGTCAGAGCTGTGCTCAGTACAGTGCTGCACCATGCAGTTACTAAACTGCCTGTGCAGTTTGATAATGCATTATGTATAATAATGATTTTTTTTTTTACAGTACAAATATTATACTTTTCTGTACCTAATAATTTGTGAATCCATTATTCTAAATGGAGCCACAGAAAAGTAAAGTATTCACATCCATTCGGTTTGAATTAACGCAGGCAAGTCTGCCATGTTTTATTCATCACCCTGGAGAATAAATTACGATCATAATAACGTCTGTATATGTGTGTAGGACTTTTCTTAAAGATACAAAGTGCAGGAACAAACAGGAGGGTCTCTGGAGAAGAGCTGAGCCTCAGTGAGATGATGAAAAACTCTCCAGCTGAGAAGCACTTCACTGCTGAAAAACAGTCTGTGTGTGCAAAGTCTGCGTCCCTGGAGACCTTAGAGCCATAAAAACTATTAACTAACAGCTCCGACAAAGTCAAGCCCCCCCCCCCCCCCCCGATACGGTTTCATCAGTCATGAGGGGAGGGTGACTTTTAATCCACCCAGGACTTGTTGTAGATTAACCAGGGACCATTTCTTTGACGATGTGAGTATCTGGAATCAGGTGGCTCGGTCTACAACCGCAGCTCCTCTCATCTCAGTCCATGTGAGTCTTCATTCTACTGACAAAGCGTGAGCTCCAAATGTTAGTCTGAGACAGGGTAAGGTTAAAGGGATAGTAGCATTTTTTTTTTAAAGTGGGGTTGTATGATCTCCAAATAGCCCCTAAGTACTTTAATTGCAGTAGAAGACTCTCTGCACTCCTCCCGTTAGCAACGCCAGCCCATAATAGCCCTGCCCAGAGATTTACAACATACATTGTTGTGAATAGACCCAAAGAAACGGCCTATTTTCACGGCCTAAAAGAGGTTTTACCTGAAAAAAATTACGCAGTTCCATTGTTCGCTATAATATATTTTTTCCAGCCCTTCAAAGTGCAGGAAAAACACAGTTTTTATTTGGACCTAACCAACTTACGTATCCCTCCGCCCAGGGTTAGCGCCCGCCGATCAGCAGTTGGTTAGCTCCAAATAAAAACTGTGTTTTTCCTGCACTTTGAAGGGATGGAAAAAATTATATTATAGCGAACAATGGAACTGTGTAATTTTTTTTCAGGTAAAACCTCTTTTAGGCCACGAAAATAGGCCGTTTCTTTGGGTCCATTCACAACAATGTATGTTGTAAATCTCTGGGCAGGGCTATTATGGGCTGGCGTTGCTAACGGGAGGAGTGCAGAGAGTCTTCTACTGCAATTAAAGTACTTAGGGGCTATTTGTAGATCATACAACCCCACTTTAAAAAAACTGCTACTATCCCTTTAAGGTATATTGTCCTCTCCTTTTGTTCATGGCAGCAGAGAAGCTCAGACATTGCTAATGTCAACTTAAAACAACAGCTGCATCTGGCAAGCGCATAAAATACCACATGCACCAAAAACATCATCAACATTATCTCAGAGTTTGAGGGGAGGATTAAGAATTGGACCCCCGACAAAAATAGGTAAAAACATATAATTACACTTCCTGTAATTATAATTCAATATATTTCCCAAACCTATTGAGAGAGTTCATCTACAGTAAGTAGTCTGTACTATTTGTGAACATTGAATGACCTGAGGGTCAGTGACTCACTTCTAGAAATCTCTGACTGCCTTGGGATGTGCCGTAATTGTAGATACTTTTACATGTTCACTTACTGAATTTGATTGTGTGAAGTATCTTTGGATGGACACTAACTTTGATCATGAAGCAGGTTTTTTTTTATCAATACTGAGTTTCTGATCTAGTTATGTGGTTATGATGTTTAGTCTGTTAGTTTGTGTGTAACTTTAGACTCAAGTTTAGCTAACCAATGTTTACTAGTGTGTAACTTTAGCCTTGAGTTACACTTTAGCAAATTGATGTCAGCTATAACCTACATTTGCAATGTAGCTAATGTAAAATAAAGTCTTCATTTAGATTTAGGTTACAGATTATTTTTCAGATTAATTTTAGCCTTAAGGTACCAATGTTAGCTAGTTGACAACGGGTCATTTCATTACCAACGGAGGTCTGATTCAACTGCCAATCTCACCATTGAATCAGTTATGAAATAAAAGATCATACCATTCTGACTATATGGGGGTGGCTCACTGCTGCTGAATCAGATTTTACAGTTTGGGCCAAAAGTTTATTTACAAGATTAAACTGAGTGTCACGTTCTCCATCTATTGATCGCACAGCATCTGTACATTCATACACACAAACCCACTGCACACAAAAACCAGCGCTGTCTGTCCATGGTGCTGTGACTTGACCCCCAAACCGCCTGTACAGACACTGATGTATATCACGCCCACACAACCAAGAGACTTTTCATTCGCCATACACACTCATTTATTCACAGCACCAACTCATATACTCGTTGCTGCACCGACAGAGAGACAGTGATGCACGTCGCACACACATAAGGAAAAAGATGGATGGAGAATGTCCTGTTATTGTTATCTAATGCCAACTGAAGAATTAAATGTGTTTATTCGGGTGTTTTAGCTCTTTTGTCTGGATTAGAAAAAGATGCAAATGAGAACTTGAATCAATGAGGGAAAAGATTAGTCGACTAAAGGTCTTTATACTCAACTATTCATCTATAATGGAGTATTTCCTTTTTATTTCTATTACTGTATATACTTCCACTCCAACACTTTACTTTATCCTTCACAACCTTTGATAGTTTTAGTTACACAAAGGTACTGGGTGTCCTGGTCTAAGCAGGTGGACAGTAGATGTAAAAAAAAAAAAACACATTGATACAGTAACAGACAAAGTGGCACTGGAGCTGCGGTGCACTGCAAAAACTCAACATCTTACCAAGAATATTTGTCTCATTTCTAGTCAAAACAAATCTCATTCTACTTAAAATCAGACTCATCACATTAAAAAGCAGCTTGTTTTTAGACACTTTTTACTTCTTTCAAGCAGATTTTCACTTGAAATAAGTAGAAAAATCTGATAGTGGAGCAAGTTTTTCTTCCTTATTACAAGCACAAAAAACTTCCTTTCACTGGCAGATTTTTCTACTTATTTCAAGTGAAAATTAGTTTGAAACAAGTGAAAATGATCTAAAAACAAGTTCATTTTTAGGTGATGAGTCTTATTTTAAGTGGAAAGAGATTAGTTTAGACTAGAAATGAGACATTTTGACAAGAAATTAGACAAATATTCTTGGAAAGATGTTGAGTTTTTGCAGTGTGTGCCACTGGTTTGACTCTGACGAGTCTCCACACTAACAGACAGGAAAGGCGGGAAAATTCAACTCTGTGACCCTGAATGAAACACAAAAACAAGAACACTCCAGGATATTCAACTGTGTGACTAAGCAATGATGAGCATACTCACAAATTCCTGTACTTGACGTAAAACTCCTCCGTCTCCTCCGCTTGGTCCTCTGACGATGAAGTCTGTCGGGGGGGGGCAGACAGATTAAGAAACGCAGAGAGATTAGAGAGAGTGTGGAAACGCACAGGCGGACCATTTCCATGTCTTCTGGGACTGTCCGATTATACATTCTTTCTGGCGGGATGTAGTGGTGAAAATTAATTCAATATTGGGCTTTGAGATTAAATATGATTTTTGTACAATTTATCTTGGTGATATTTCCCCCACAATCAGTGTTACTGATAATTATTTGATTAAAATAATGTTGGTCTCCGGTAAAAAAGCTATTAGGAGAAGATGGCTATCGAAAGAGTCTCCATCTAAAGAAGAGTGGACTGCAATTGTAAAACAAATATATAACATGGAAAAACTGACTTTTTCTTTGAACTTGAACATGGACAAATTCACTGTATTATGGAGGAAATGGACAGCTCATCCTGAATAAGCGACACTATCACAACTTGTGCTGTTTTATCTTTTTATTTTTCTATTTATTTACTTATTTATTTTTTTGCTTGAGTACAGTGCCCTCTACTGTCCTATTTGATGTGCTCTCTCAGTCTTGTACACTAGTGTGTCAATGGTTTAGTCCTGTTCTGACAAGAAGAGTAGACTGTGGATAAACAGAACAAAGATGATTGAAGTAACTCTAAACCTTGGACCTACCGCTTATATACATATTGTTGTATCTTTCCCTGTGTAACGATATATTTGCGTAGATTTTTCCGTCTGTGCACTTTCTTCCTTGTTCTTCTTTCTTGTTCCTTTTTTCTTTTTCCCCATTATATTGTAAATTGAATGACTTAATAAAAATAAAGTTAAAAAAAAAAAAAGAAAAAGAAACGCAGAGATAAATATATAAAGAGGAGCCGGGCTGTGGATTTAGGAATGAGGCAGAAATAAAACCGCCATCATGTATTTCTGATCTATAAAAAAAAATGTTCATTCATGAAAGTGCATCGGTGAGATCTGCCTGTGTGTGTGTGTGTGTGTGTGTGTGTGTGTGTGTGTGTGTGTGTGTGTGTGTGTGTGTGTGTGTGTGTGTGTGTGTGTGTGTGTGGTCTTTCTCCTTCACCTCTTTCTTCACCGGTCTGACAGACAGAATTTTCTCGATGATGTTGGCTTCGTCCTCAGGTGGTTCCTGAGGGAGACGAGGAGAGAAGATGAGCGTCCCACTCAGATAAAGGTCAGTTTGTCGCTCACGCAGCAAGGAACCACTCACCATCAAAGCCTCATCAGCAGTTATCAGACTGAGTGTAGGGGTGTAACGGTATATGTATTCGTCCCGTGGGGTCACGGGGGTCACGGTTCGGTGCACACAGTCACACGACGAATACGTCTGAATGAATATATATATATAAAAACAAAATAATTTAAAAAAAAGTGGAGTCCTCACTCCAACCCAGGTGGCGGTAATGAGCCTCGAAGCTGCAACCGTCATAACGAGGTTAGAGAAGCTGCTGCCTCATTTCTGTCACCGTGTGGCTTCTCAATCAAACACAACTGCGACGGCGGTGGCGACAGCTCGCGACCATAGAAGGCAGCTCGCGACCGGTCCACCGGACGCAATATTTTTTTTCGTAGGATGAGTCTGGGAAAGTCCCGCCTTGCCCGCCTCTGATTGGCTGGATGAATTCAGACGCCATGGCGTAGCGGTTTGCGTTTTCGCCTGCGGTGTGGTGAATCCGAGTTCGATCCCCGCTGGTTTCACATTCCGAAAAATTTTGTTTTTAAATTTATATTCCAAGTTTACATTTAGAGTTTGAGAGAAGTGTAATTGTGCCGTTGGTTGGGTTTAGGCAACGAAGAAAAGAGTTGGTTAAGTTTAGTACAAAGACCAGGTAGAGGCTAGACAGGCCAGGTAAGTAGAGAGAGTCCAGGTAGATCTAGGCACTTATCACGCTTTACCGACAGCCTGCGTTTCACAGCCAAAACAAACAACCAATCAGGCGAGAGTCCTTCTAGCCAATCAGAGTCGAAAATGGAGCCCATCTAGCCAATCAGAGGCGGGAACGGCGGGAAAGTCCCGCCTTTCCCGGACTCATCCTACGAAAAAAAATATCGCCCACCGGACACAGTCTGTTGGTGATGTTTCACGGATGCGCGCTGCGTCGCTAGAAACGCATCAAACACGTAGCGCATGTTCACCCCCCCGGCCCCCTCCCCTCCCTCCCTCCCTCCCTCCCTCCCTCCCTCCCACATGTCAATCACTGGTGCAGGGAAAAAGACAACTTGTGTGCAACAACTTATCCCGCTGCTTTTAAGCCTCTTGACATGAACACAGACACCAGAAACATCACCAAAGCAACTGGCATCTAGTCTAAATTAACTGTGTAAACCAACATTGATGTTAGTTTCTTGTTTTGTTTTGTTTGTAATAGTTGTCAGTTGTCAAGTGCAAGTTTTTTTTCCTCTAGAATTAATGAATGGCATGATAACACTCCTAATGCACTTGTTTTATTTTATATTCTATTTTTTTTTTTTTACTTTTATAACACAAGACAGATTTTAGTTTTACATTCAGTAGTGTCTGTTGTACCAAAACCGTACCGAACCCCTGAACCGAGGTACGAACCGAACCGTGACTTTTGTACCGTTACACCCCTAGTTATCAGACAACACATGAAGCTGAGAGCTGCTGGTAACAATCTGTCCACGCCGGCTACATCAACAAGTGTTGAGATCATCATATTGTTCACTGTGGTTCTGATGTTACCTCAGCCTGCCAGGCCAGAGCGGTGGCGTTCAGCGCTGAGATACGACCCGCTCCAAGGACAGCGATGGTCTCTCCATCATCATCAACAACCTTAAAGTCCAAATCCTCGTTGTACTTCCTCCTCTTGACCTGTCGTCCCGAACGCCGCTTCTGCAAACCAGGAGTGAAGATACGTTTAGGGAGAGGAGTTGGAGAGTAAGATAGGAGAAAGATCTGCATTTTACAAAAAAGAGTCCTAAGGATGGTTCATCATGCTGGGTACCTTGATCATACAAATCCCTTGTTTTTAAAATCGGGTATTTTAAGATTTGAGGACCTGGTCAAATTCAAAACAGGTCAGATTTTGTTTAAAGCCTGGAATAGGTTGCTACCAATAAACATCCAAAAAATGTTTATGGTCAGAGAAAGCATATATGATTTAAGAGGGAACTGTAACTTTAAACAGTCTACCATCCATTCTACCCTGAAAAGTTTTAGCATCTATTTTTGTGGTGTTAAAATGTGGAATAGACTAGATGAGGATATAAAAATGTGCAATAACTTAAAACAATTTAACAAGTAAGTACAAACATACACTCTTGTTCAGCTATAAAGAACTGGACAGATAATTTTACTCTTTTTATTTATAATCATGGTCTTATTTCATATTAAAGCAATATGTTTTTAATCTTCTGAATTGTATGGAACTACAGATGTATGACATGAATCACAATGTGGGGGGGGGGCTGAACTTGATCAGCTTTGCTTCCTTCAGCCCCTTCTCAAACTTGCACAGTATCATTATTGGTTTGTTTCTTGTTACATAGATTGTTTGTCTTTTGATGTGCTTGTTTCAGACAAATCAAAATCAAATCAAATCAAAGAGAAAGTGAGGAA
>NC_140911.1:20471887-20516887 GCF_045865225.1 Trachurus japonicus
CAGGAAGGAAACTGAAGTAGATGCTGCTCATTAGTGATTTTATGCCTGTGATGACCTACAGGTAGGGATGTCATGATTATAGATTCTTTGTACGATTATTGTCAGAGAAATAATCACGGTATTACGATTATCACGATTATTACGCATTAGCCTAATTAATTTCACAACATATGGATGTGTAAAATCAAACACAGTCAAAATATAATTACATTACAAATCTTTACACTAAATATTTTAAGTATCTACTATTCATATGTAACCAATTATTAATCCTCCAGGGGAAGTGTTTTAAATATTCAGATCATTGTCATCTATACCAAATGTTTAAGTTTATTTTAAATGTTTGTTTTTTTTTTATCACAAATGAGACGCTAACATTTAAATTTCTACCATGTTACGTTACGTTAATTGACCAGTATTTCTTACATTTACCTTAACTTTTGTGCACATCTGCCTCTGTGTTTCCAAAATCATCTTTTTTGGAAAGTGACGGTATTTAAGAATCTTTACGATTGATTAATTAATTGTGGCGTTTAATACCGCGATTAATTGTGAAAACAAGTAATTGTGACATCCCTACTTACAGGACTTTAAATGCAACGTATATATAACATCTTGAACAACACATCTGAAGCTTAATGTGAAATTACACTTTGTGATTGATCCACTGTGTCTCTCACCGCGTTATCCAGGGGGTCCTGGCTGTCCTCTCCACCCATGTTGAGGGCTGACGTTGAGGTAGTGTCGTCGCTCTCTGCCCCCTCCTGGACAGCCACTTCCTGGTTTCTCCTCTTCCCCTTCTTCTTCTTCTCTACTGGCGCCGCTCCAGGGTCTCTGCGAGCGACGGAGACAGAAACGAAGACGGAGAAAGAGACACAGCGGGAACTCTGATGAGTAATTATCAGCTCCAGTCTCATCATGCAGCAGTGTTTTCTCTCACCGAGTCGGAAGTTTGACTGATCCCAGAGGATATGAGGAAAACTGGTTACTGTAGTTTTATCTGGCATCTAAAATCTGATATTATCTGCTATCTATGTTATTGTGATATATACTGCTTAAAGGGATAGTAGCATTTTTTTAAAGTGGGGTTGTATGATCTACAAATAGCCCCTAAGTACTTTAATTGCAGTAGAAGACTCTCTGCACTCCTCCCGTTAGCAACGCCAGCCCATAATAGCCCTGCCCAGAGATTTACAACATACAGTGTTGTGAACAGACCCAAAGAAACGGCCTATTTTCACGGCCTAAAAGAGGTTTTACGTGAAAAAAAAAACACAGTTCCATTGTTCGCTATAATATAATTTTTTCCAGCCCTTCAAAGTTCAGGAAAAACACAGTTTTTATTTGGACCTAACCAACTCACGTATCCCTCCGCCCAGGGTTAGCGCCCGCCGATCAGCAGTTGGTTAGGTCCAAATAAAAACTGTGTTTTTCCTGCACTTTGAAGGGCTGGAAAAAATTATATTATAGCCAACAATGGAACTGTGTATTTTTTTTTCAGGTAAAACCTCTTTTAGGCCGTGAAAATAGGCCGTTTCTTTGGGTCTGTTCACAACACTGTATGTTGTAAATCTCTGGGCAGGGCTATTATGGGCTGGCGTTGCTAACGGGAGGAGTGCAGAGAGTCTTCTACTGCAATTAAAGTACTTAGGGGCTATTTGGAGATCATACAACCCCACTTTAAAAAAAATGCTACTATCCCTTTAAAAGTTTTAGAGTATCACTGGAGCAAATCCCACCTGACACAAGGTGTACCCACACACACACTGTAAACCTTGCTCATGCAGCACCATTCAAAAGACAGTTCAAAGGTGCTTTATAATTTAAGATAAAATTGATAAAAAACAACAGACACAAATGATACAACAGATAGATTTAGAAAGTTTAACAGTTTTGCAACGTGGTGATTGGGTGGTTGAGGGGAGAAGGGACAAATCTGTGAATTTCAGGCTAATAAATAAATGCCAAAAATCACACATGGCAGGAAATATTATGAGATTTGATGTCAGCTCAAGTCCTCACTTTCTACCAATTTCTCGTGCTATCATTATTTCCTGATAACCATGACAACGGACAACCACCGCTGAGACAAACCAGCTGGATATACGCAGGTTCGAGACTAAGGCTACCAGACCATATCCAGACCACAGTTCATTCGGGGGGGGGGGGGGGGGGGGTCACATGACTAATTTCCATATTTGCGGCATAATAATTTCCTTATATGAAAATATATAATAGATGGAATTGGAAATGAATGCATGTTTAGCTTCTATAATGTGTCAGGAGAGATTTAATCTGGTAAGGGGTTTTATTTGAGTGCTTGGAGGGAGAGAGGTGTAACATATGAACACGTAACCTCCAGGAAAAGGAGGGAAAAAGGAGCAGGATACTGAATGGGGGGAGGAAGAAGAGGAGAGGGAAGAGGAAGGGGAGGAGGAGGAGGAAGAAATAAAAAAAATTCCAGCCGCTTCAACTTGAACTTAGAATAAAAACAAGGCAGTCCCAGCTGATCCACACACCCCCCTCCCTCCGGTCTAGGATAACATCCACTAACCGCTCCGACTGTGAGCTAATTAAGTCAAATGTAGCTTCATATGATGGGGTGGGGGGTGGGGGGTGGGGCTGGGTTTGTGTACACGCAGCCTGAGGGCAAGATTAGTCTGAAGTATTTTAACATTTTACAGAAAGCGGAGGGAGGGGGACTTTATATATATTTATATCCTGTTAACAAATACACTTTTAATTATGCATGCGCAGAAAGACGGCCGACTAACTGGAACATGAAAAGAGAAGGATTTATTTTACACTACAGCTTGTGCATGATGCTTTAGTTTTCTGTGTCTGTGTGAACCAGCTGATCCAAACAGGAAGTAGATCAACAACCAACCATCAACAATCTTCTGAGTGTGTTTTTATACATGAGATTCACACATGAGAGACACTGTGACTCATTCACATCACTCAGTGTGTCGTGTCGTGTGCTCTCACCCTCTGAGCTTAATGAATGAGCTAAAGGTGCAAAGCTAATTTTATATACACGTGCCTATATTTAGTTTTATTATATTAACAATATTAAGTATTGATGTTCTAACATTAAAGGGACAATGAGGAGTTTGTATTTGGTTATAAAAAAGTCTCACCTTAATGTGGATGAATCTACGTTACCACTTGTTAACGAGCCATTTTGGATAAATATATCGTTTTGTCTCTATCGTTATTTTGTTATTACAATTAACGGTTGAAACGCTGGGCGAGCCGACCAGCGTTTCCTTACTTTCGGTTTCGCGGACCCAGCGGGTCATGGGAATAACGCTGCTGAATCGCCATTTATGGTCAGAACTAAACTACGGCGGTATCTGATCGTCTTTGAACCTCCGACTTTCATTCTTGATGAATGAAAACATTCTTGGCCAGATGTCCGTCTTGCGCCGGTCCAAGAATTTAACGGTGCGCGGAGGCTCATGGTGAATGTAGTGTGAAAACACTTCGCTTTCCAAAACTCCTCATTGTCCCTTTAATAGCATTTTTACCTCCTTTGTGAGACACTTTCTATTGTAATTATATAATCAAGTTCTTTTGCATTTAAACCACCTAAGACACCTAATATATATACATATATAACCTTCTGCTTTCCCAGACTTCCTTCTGTCATTTGTGAATTCAAGTTCCTTTACACTTAACCATCTGTGATGCCCAACTTCCCACTTCCTAATTCACACTCAAACCCCTTTGGATTTTAAATTGTATCTCCTGACTCCATACCTCGGGAGACCGGTGATGATGCCTTCAAAGACAAAGGTGTGAAAAGACAACCAGGGAAGGGGCCGGCCAAAGGACACAAACACACCCCAGAGGTGGACCTTCCCTCAGCTAGAAATGTTTAGCTTTTCCCCATGTTCGGGATCTTTCTTCATCTTGAACCGCTCGCATGTTGATTGACCTTTTCTTTGCAAAGGAAATAAAAGTTTGTCGGCCGGCGAGTCTCTATTTCATTCTTCACCAGCAACAGAGAATTTCCACGACACCCTTTAATCCTAATAATTTCTCTAAACTTTTGACTCAGTAAAGTCCCCAACCAAAACATGCAGTAGGTAGTACCTACTGCCCCACCTCTTAGACAGATTTGGTCACAGACTAGTCACAGAGACGACATCCATCTTTATTTTCAGTCTGTGGGCAAATGTCAACACATCAGACTGTAAACAGAAACACCTCCTAATAAAATCTGAGATCAACGACCAATCAAACTCAGTCATGTGACACTGGGCCGAGCAGCGGTGGAGGCGGAGGCGGAGTCAGGATGAGCAAAACAAGATTAATCTGCAGTCCCAGCTAACGCTCTCCCTCTCTGAGAAAAGACAAAGCAGCAGATTCAGATGAGAAGAGAGAATTAAAACTGCACCACCGGAGGATTTTCTAATCTTCTTCTGAACCAATCACAACCTGATACCAGGGCGCGACCTGGCCCAGTCCGCCAAACTCCTCCCTCTTCGTCCTTTCAGTGCATCTCTTTCCCCGGTCTTATCAGCTCTGTTCTCTCTCATATCATTACTCCCCCCCCCCCCCCCCCCCCCCCGGCTGCATCTCGTTCATAGCGATCGTCATCGATTCTCTCAATGAACTGTATCCCTGTTCATTCCCACCAGACATCTTTCCACTCGTTTCCACTCGTCTGTAACTTCTCTCTCTCAGTCCCTCGTCAATCTGCTCCACGTCGGTGACTCATCTCCTCTCTTCCGCCGTTTATTCACACTTTCTTTTGAACATTTTTCCCTTTTCTCATCTTCCCACTCATTAAACTCCACTGATCTCTCCGTCTGTCTTCCACATCACACCATCACAGCCCTGACTCGTGTCGCCTCTTGACGGAGTAAGTTAACCCAGGAACACATCTGAGAGGGGAACTTGTCTCTTTGTGTATTCAGACCCTCACACGACGCTCTGGTCTCCTGTCGTGACCCTTTTGCTCTACAGACTCTGAGCTCTGAGCTCAGGTGAAACTCAGCAGATCAGGAAGTCGTTTTGTACCAGAGACACCTGCTGATAATAAAGGCTTTGTGGTGTATCTCTGCTTTCAGAAGGAGGCTTCACACTGGTTCAGACATTCTAGTTCACTGTCATTTACATTGACACTTTTACTATCAGCTGATCAACAATCTCTCTGCTCGCTAAGATCTGCTGTTCGACCGTTAATGGTTGAAACTGGAAGGTTTTGTGAAGAAGAAAGAATAAAAGCAGATGTTAATCTATTAGGATGATGCACAAGGATGAAGGCTATTTATATATGAAACAGACAAACTCATTACCAATGAAAGACAGGAGATGAGAAAACAAGTTCTTTACTAAGATAACCTATACCCTGTAGCCTACAATTCATGTGACAAAAGTTTTATTTTATTTTCTTCTTGTAAGATGATGGGTGAGACATTCATTTGTAGCTTAATTTATTGGTCACATCAGTTTTTGTTGGTATTTGTAAAGCTTGAAGATGGCACATGTAGGCTACTGTGTAATTTCATGTAGGAGGAGCCTGACCAAAAAATAAAAAAAATAAAAATTCAACGTCCACAAATGTTTGCTTTTGGAAACAAGATTTTGGCAGAAAAACAAAAAACTGTTATTTACAATAAATGCTAAAGGTCAAAGATAGATTTCATTCCATGTTTTTATCTGATTCAGAGAGAAATAAGTTTAGTTTAGTTTAGTGAACATAACTAAGATGCTCTGCTAAGTGAAAAAAAAAAAAAAAAAAAACTAATTTCAACTTTGTTATAATGTATATAACCAGGTGAAACCCAGTGTGATGAGCCTGTGGAGCCTGTTACAGTCTGTTTTATAGTTAATAAATCATTTACAACATCTCCACACTGCGCTCTGTGTGGTCACATAGTGGGAATTCCTGCACTGTTCAAACATAAACACACACACACACACACACACACACCCGTCTTATCCCCATGGCAACGTTGTCATAGTGAAGTTGACAACCACTAAACATTCCATGTTTTGGTTCAAAGGATCAAACCTGACACAGGGGGACACGACCGGATCAGGACTACTACGAGGTAAAACACTTCATCTAACAGTTTACTAACTATTATTGTGTTTTGTAGTTGATCTGTGGTTTAGTGACCAGCTGCTCTGAGTGTTGTTAGGACAGTCTGTACGAACTGACAGCAGCTTCTTTATAATGTTACTGCTTCATTCGCACCATTTCAAATTAAAGTTTATTTATTGAAACTGAATTTTAACAATTGATTAAATAGAGTTTGAGTGAACCAGATGATTTAATCTGGTTTAAAAGTTAAAGCTTTGGTGCAATCAAGACTAAATAACCTGTTTTCAAACTGATAACGTTACCATCAAACTGTCCAGTGGCATTAAACTTGACCTGCTCTGCACAGGTATTGAAAAACATCAAAAATTAAAATCCAGTTTAGATGTTTTTATTACGATCACTTATTACACTTATCATGTGGGACACCTGTTGGCGTTGGCACCTGTTTCTATCTGATTTTAGGCTGCTCCAATAGAAGGTTTTATACAGCATAAGTTAATAATATGATGTCCTGTGTTCAACGTGTCTCTGTGGGTTTTAAATACGAGCTGCAGCCTGATCTGTGGAGTCGACTGTGAAGGTGTCAAAGTGAGGAGGAGGTCGTGGTGCAGAAGGTTTAAATGATTTGTTTTGGTCTTCCTCTTCCTCTTCCTCTCCAGGTGATGGCTGAACCCTGGGTTGGGAGCTGGAGGCCCCACAAGCCAAGAGGCCCCCCAGCTGCTCTGTATGGCAGCCCAGGCCCTAAGTACGCTCTGCCTGGACTCACAGGTGACCACAGAATCACCGTTCAGCCTTTATATTCCACCATTTAATGTCTCCTGTTTTGTGGTAGTTGTGTCTGTCCCCGCATCGCCACGGCAGCAATGAATGGGAGTGGATGTAAGTTCTGCTGTTTAGGCTGTTTCCATCCCTCAAAGCCACAGACAGCGTCAGATGGAGACTCAAACATGCAGCCAGAAGTTTATTTACTTCAACAAGCCGACATGTTTGTAAAACTAGATCTAATTCAAAGTCTCCCGGAGTCTCGCGAGACCCAGTTGCCGTGCTCGGTGTGTTCAGGAGCAGTGGGAAAAGCTACCGTTTGTGTCATAAACACAGGAATATCAACTCTTTACTTGCTTCAAGTTAAAAAAACTTCTCGGTGCATGTTTGAGTCGCCACCTGACGCTGTCTGTGGAAAAAAATGTACACTTGAAGCAAGTAAAGAGTTGATATTCCTGTGTTTATGACACAAGCGGTAGCTCCTACTGCGCCTGAACACACCAGCACTGCAACTTCGGGCTCGCGCGAGACTCCGGGAGACTTTGAATTAGATCTAGTTTTACAAACATGTCGGCTTGCTTGAAGTAAATAAACTTCTGGGTGCATGTTTAAGTCAGAACTTACATCCACTCCCATTCATTGCTGCCGTGGCGATGCGCGGACAGACACAACTACCGCAAAACAGGAGCGATTAAACTGAAAATCTTCAGATTCCTTCTGTTAGACCTAAAATGATAGGAAAATACACCCCCGAGTTGAATTCGCCTGGAATTGTCCTTTAACAGCTGATCAGTAACTGATCTTGTCTCCCTGTGATACAGGTCTCACTAAGCATGACATGACCAAGGACAAAGCTCCGGCCTTCAGCTTAGGGACTCTTCATGCCCAGAACTGTCCTGCTTTCTCGCCTGGACCAAAGTACCTCATTCCCTCCAACATCACCAGAAGGGGCCGAGACGGCACGCCGGCGTTTTCCCTACACAGCCGCCCCAAGGAGCAGGGTCGGCTCCAAGTCCCAGGACCAGGTCGGTCAACTCCTCGCTCTGGTTTTGTTCTGATTAAACAGTGAATTAATCCGAGTGTAAAGCAACGTCTTCACGTGTCTTTGTCTCAGGTCAGTACACCCCAGAGCGTTCCACAAAGTCCATCTTCCGCTCGGCTCCTGCTTTCTCTCTGTCGTGGAGGAGCAAAGATGCGAGCTTGGACCACACACCAGGTAACGCGCTCTACGTTCTGTCGACTTCGATTCATCCCACGGTTCAGGGGCACAAACTAAATAAACTTCCCCTCTGGCTCTTTCTGCAGGTCCGGCGTCGTACAACCTGCCCCCCATGCTGGGGCCCAAGACCGTGGTGACGGCCGCGGCCCCCTCCTGCTCCCTGTACGGCCGCATCAACAGAGGAAGCTTCCACGAGGATCTGAAGAAGGTACGTACAAGTGACCGGCCGTGCTGTGTTTCTATAATGAGGTCTGAAGACACCAGAGTCAGTGACAGGCATCAGTGTTAGTGTAGTTTTGGAACAATGACTTAAAGGGATAGTAGCATTTTTTTAAAGTGGGGTTGTATGATCTCCAAATAGCCCCTAAGTACTTTAATTGCAGTAGAAGACTCTCTGCACTCCTCCCGTTAGCAACGCCAGCCCATAATAGCCCTGCCCAGAGATTTACAACATACAGTGCTGTGAATGGACCCAAAGAAACGGCCTATTTTCGTGGCCTAAAAGAGGTTTTACCTGGAAAAATATACACAGTTCCATTGTTCACTATAATATAATTTTTTCCAGCCCTTCAAAGTGCAGGAAAAACACAGTTTTTATTTGGACCTAACCAACTCACGTATCCCTCCGCCCAGGGTTAGCGCCACCGATCAGCAGTTGGTTAGGTCCAAATAAAAACTGTGTTTTTCCTGCACTTTGAAGGGCTGGAAAAAATTATATTATAGTGAACAATGGAACTGTGTATTTTTTTTCAGGTAAAACCTCTTTTAGGCCGTGAAAATAGGCCGTTTCTTTGGGTCTGTTCACAACACTGTATGTTGTAAATCTCTGGGCAGGGCTATTATGGGCTGGCGTTGCTAACGGGAGGAGTGCAGAGAGTCTTCTACTGCAATTAAAGTACTTAGGGGCTATTTGGAGATCATACAACCACACTTTAAAAAAAATGCTACTATCCCTTTAAACTCCAGGCTTCTCCTCGAGTTTTGTTTGTGCATCGTATTCAGTGAGAGAAGAAACAGAAACTTGCTGATGTGTTAACTATGCCAGCATGACAATGCTAAATGTGATCTATCAGTGAGCAACAAGCTTCAACAGCTGTACCGAGATGCTTTCAAGTATCAGACATCATTGTAAACTATTTGCAGTGCATGTAAAGAACCAGTGATGTGATGTCTGTCCCTATGTGTCATCACAGTTAGAGAAATCTGCAGGATCATTCTAAAGCAGGAGAGACTTGTTTTTTGTTTTGTTTTTTCTTGTTTTTTGCAGCAAATAAACTGGTGCTGTAACTTAAAACAAAGATGCTGCTGCTCTGCACAATACTCATGCTGTTGTTTTCAATCAATGCAAGTTTACAACTAAAACCTTTTTTTAAATATATAATATATACGTTTTATTTCGAACTTTACCTGTGGACATTTAACATGTCTTCATTTAAAGTACATGAACTACAGACAGTGTACAGATCTATTTAAGAGTGCTCAATAAATAAATAAATAAATCATTAAGTGAATAAACTTAAAGGGACAACGAGGAGTTTTGTTAAAGTGAAGTGTTTCCACACTACATTTATGAGCCTCCGCACCGTGAAATTCTTTGACCGGCGCAAGACAGACTCATGTTTTCATTCATCAAGAATTAAAGTCAGAGGTTGGAAGACGATCACATACCGTCGTAGTTCCCACCATAAACGGAGATTCATACGGCGGCGTTATTCTCATGACTCGCCACGAAGGAAACGCTGGTCGGCTCGACCAGCATTTCCACCACCACTAATAATAACAAAATAACGATAGAGACAAAACCATAGATTTATCTAAAATGGACCATTAACAAGTGGTAACGTAGATTCATCCACATTAACGTGAGACTTTTTTATAACCAAATAGAAACTCCTTGTTGTCCCTTTAAATTCTATAATTTTATCAGTAAAAAAAAAAGAAAAAGTAAATGTTGGACAATGAAAAACCAGGGTTCACTGGGGTCACATCAGGGTTTACTAAACAACACATCTGCCTGTGTCCTTGTGTGTGTCCTCCAGACTCCGGGCCCGGCTGCCTACAGCGTGGTCGACCCCAGCGCCTACAGGCAGAAACCTCCACGGTTCAGCATGGCGGGTCGTAACTTCACACCCGACGCGTACACCAAGACCCCGGGACCTGGAGCTCACTACTCTGAGAACGTAAGAAACCTCACTGAGCTTCAGTCCACCTCAGAAATCCAGCAGTGTGTGTGTGTTGTTGGTGTACTGAGACTTTTCTCCTCCCAGGTGACGACCACTCGAGCCAAAGCTCCGAGCTTCTCCTTCGGCCTGCGACACTCGCAGTACATCTGTCCTCTCATCGTGAACGTGGTGGAGTGATGTCACTCAGCAGCATCAAATAAAACAGCTCACAGCTCCTGACATCTAGTTCTTTCTGCCTCAGTCACAGGGCTGCTTTGTACTTTATGACCAACAGCAGTATTTACACTGAATTAAAAAACATTTGTATTTTAAAAAGTATTTTCAAACAAATTTCATCTCTCAGGTCATAACTATTTAGATCAGTTAATTCACATATGTGACCCGTTCTATCAAAATGAGTTGGATGTCGCAACGTTCTATTTTTAGATAATCAGCTGATAACATGGAAAACCCATAGAAAATCAAAACAATTTTTTTACCCTAATTTCAAAGCAATGACGTTCAAAAACAATCTCCCAAAGTTTCACAGTCCAGATAATTGAGAAAAGGCAGGTAGGTAAATGATGATTAAAGTTGACCTGCAACTTAAACCCTCTGAAAATGAGTGTTGCTTCGGTGCAAAACATGAAATATCTCCTGAACCGTTCACGAGCTGTAAACTGCATCTGAATCGCGGGATTCTCCGCTTTCCGACGGTCATTGAATGTTGCATCTATGACGAGAAGGGACGGGTACAGAAACAGATGCTAAACCGAGTAGCATCGATGCTAACAGAGCGTAGCTTCGACGCTAACAGAGCGTAGCTTCGACGCTAACAGAGCGTAGCATCGATGCTAACAGAGCGTAGCATCGACGCTAACAGAGCGTAGCATCGACGCTAACAGAGCGTAGCACCGACGCTAACAGAGCGTAGCATCGATGCTAAACCGAACGTAGCATCGATGCTAAACCGAACGTACACGCTTGCACATGTTTTACAAAATGTCAACAAAACATGACAACTTCTGAACCGTTTATGATAGAAACGAGCTGTAAACAGCATCTGAACTGTGAGATTCTCTGCTTTCCGAGGGTCATTGAATGGTGTCTCTATGACAACAAGGGACCGTATAGGGAGCGTGTAATCACGTGGTACAGGAACAGATGCCAGAGTCACTGGCAAAAATTTTAACTGCAATTTTCTCAGGTTTTAGAACAGAATGAGAGAGTGAAAGATCATAATTCAAATGGCCACATCTCGAAAACCATCAAATGTATGACTTTGACTAGGGTATCATTTTAAAGCTTATTTTCTAATTTTTCCATTGATACCAAAATCTCAACTTTGAAATTTGGGTCACTGTGACTCATTTTGATGGATCGGGTCACATATCAATCAGGTGAGTGTGATCTGTCTGGTACATCCAGGTTACATAAGATTACAAAGACTGTGATTGACGCACAACACAAATGTGTGGTCCGTGAACACGCCTACACATGAATCGTGAGCAGAGGAAGGGGGTTTAACTGTGGAAGATGTGTTTTCGCAACTGAACTAGATTCAGAAAAAGAACTCGTGTCAGTTTCTTTCACTGGGTTTTCAGCCTTCAGAAAACCTCTGGAGTCTTTTTTTACTCCTCTGTCACATGCAGATTCATTGATTCAGTTGTTTCCAGTGCATTTTCACAATCGCACCGTCATAGCAGCAGCTCCCACACTGTTTTATTGTGTTGTCCTGGATTTAAATAAAACTCCTCCCCATCTATTCTGATTCCTCAGTAAAAAAAAATTCATCTCCAGGTGAGATATTTGTTACCAAGCCAACGACAGAGTAACCGCAGCATTTGTCCTACAGCCGCCTCTCTGGCTCAGCTCCATCGGTGCAAACCTCTACTTCTCCAGCTCCCGTCCACTAAATCCTCTCTCTCTTGTTTATGGTAAATCTGAATATTCCTTTGTTTTAATCACTTGAGATGTTCCTACACCCTACGTACTTTCCCAGACTTCCTTCTGCAATTGTAAATTCAAGTTCCTTTACACTGAACCATCTGTGATGCCCAACTTCCCACTTCCTAATTCACACTCAAACCCCTTTGTATTTTAAATTGTATCTCTTAACTCCATTATACCTGGGGAGACCGGTGATGATACCTTCAAAGGTGAAGGTGTGAAAACACAACCAGGGAAGGGGCCGGCCAAAGGACACAAGAAGTGGACCTTCCCTCAGCTAGAAATGTCTTGGTCTTTTCTTTACCATCACCCACTCGGGTTTGAACTGACCTTTCTTTGCAAGGAAATAAAATCATGTCGGCCGGCGAAGTCTCTATTTCATTATTCACCAACAGCAAACGGCAGAGAATTTCTACGACACTCTCTGTTGGCGGATTCATGTCTTCCTGCGGGTCTTACTGTACCTGGGTTTGCGGCCCCTCTGCTTTGGCGCTGAGGGGGCTGGGGTCTTGCTGTTGGACTGGCCGTGGTTCTTGGTCTGGACCTGCCCCTGGACCTTGTGGTGTCCCGGTGCAGGAGGAGGTGCTGCAGGAGGACAGGGAGAGGACGGAGGTGACACACTGAACACAACTTCTCCACATGAATCTGATCTGGACTGACAGAAACCACAGACCACCGTTCTGAGGGTCCGAAATGCTGAAAGTAGAAGAAGAAGAGTTATTTATATTTGTCCTATAAAACAGTGGTTCTCAACTGGTGGGTCGGGACCCAAAAGTGGGTCTAGACCCGTTCTGGATGGGTCGTGGACAGCTGGTCAAAAAAGTAAATAATATTTAATGCACATCTGATGTTGGACATGTCTTTTATTTTGAAAAATGACTTATTTTGAAAGGCACGAGACACGTGAACACATGCAGTTGTAATGCTCCTCCTCACTTTCTGATTATTTGCTCCATTTGCTCTGAATGCAAAGATCTCAGTTTCTTATTAATGTGGCCTGATGCAGTGAATCTGGTTTTGTTTTGTGGGTCTTTATTTTGTGCAGTTTGATATTTATTCACTTTAGTGAACATGCTCTGAATGCAGAGATGCATTAGAAGTCAAATATATCGTTTTGTTGGTCTTTATTTTGTGCAGTTTGATATTTTTGTATTCACTTCCGTACATGCAGTTGTCATGGTAACTCCTCAGTTTCATTCATGTGCTCTGAAATGCACTTTGCTCAATAAAGAGCAAAATGAGTTTTTAAAAAGAAATTCTTGGTTTGAATTCTATAGAAGTGGGTCGCGACTTAATGACCATGGGAAGATGTGGAGCCCAGAGTGAGACTAGTGGAGAACCCCTGCTATTAAAGGACAGTTATGTCATATTGTTGCTGCTGCAGAGAACTGGGCTAAACTGCAAAAAACTACAAACATCATCATATTAGACAAATTAATTCCCATTTGGGGATTTATTAAGTAATTTGCATCATTAAATGTGTAGTATTTGTTATACTATATCCCAGCCATATCAATATTTTTAATGATTATATTATATGCAATCATACCACTGTATCTCAAACAACTGGCATCAAAACCCAAAAGAGCTGTGTGTTGGAAACAACGACTTTGTTGCTTTTAAGGTGGATTTGTGAGATGTCTATTGGCTGACTGGACTGTGTCTCTGCTGTGGTGATAAACCTATGAGGCAAGGTGTCAGCGAGTCTTCAAACCTCATCTGTTTCCTGTTTGTATTGATGGAAACATCCTCAGACCTTTTCACATTTGTCACCACTTAATTCTAATTTATACATGAATGCACATTATTCATGTATTTTACAAATATATTTTACATGATTTTTAAGACATTTGGCAGCTTCAGACTTTCATTGATGCAATTTCTGATTCTCGCAAGAAATCTCTTTTCCAGCTCCCAATGAATGCTAATGCACCCACCCACACACACACACACGTACACACATACACACATACACACAGCCTTAATTAAACAATCACATCGTAATAAGATTCATTTATAGTGACATGTCTGATCATGATTTAAGAACAAAACAGCCATCTTCCAATTAAAAAACACAGAGATGTTCCAGCTGCAGCTTTTGTTGTGAGAACCGTTTGACTTCACACAAATGCACAACACACACACACACACACACACACACACACCTGTTAAAAATAGACACAGCAGGAATTCACAACTCGTGGACATTCAAATAGCACATATTTAATTTAGTATATATAATTAGTTAGTATATAAAAGTAAATGTAGTACTGTATATAAAAGCTTTATTTGTCACCTGATAAAATAAACAGTATAGTAGGGTAGAAAAAGAAAAGTTACAGAAAAATATTTGATTTCACATGGCAGGACACATTGTGATATTTGATATTATTAAATATCAGCTCAAACATAATCTGACTCTATTTTTAGTATAACCTAGTTCCATGTTCATTCCATATATACATAACAAATCAATAACTTCAACAAAGCCTTACTCAGTGGAGAAAAGAGGATATCTGTTGGATTGCCTTTGATCGATGGCAGAAAGAATAAATCCATTCTGACCATTGTTTGGCAATCAACAAATCAACTGATTGATCTAGGTGGTATTTCAACACAATCTAGATAAGATGGAAGAAGGTTTTATCACAACCACGGTGCACCTTCCACTCAACACACAAACTCTCACATCCACATGGGGGTGGGCGATACGGTGATACGGTGATATTAGATGGTGAAGGATGAGAGCGTGTAGACAATCTACCAAAGTGCAGAGATCGTAGCATCGTCTGGGGCTCATTCTAGAAACTGCAGGTCTATGCTGCAAAGCGCAAACAAAGGACATTTGCAAAGTTTGCTAAAAGAGAAAACAACAGTTACTTTATTTTAACCCCTTTTCAATCAGCTATTTAGTGTTTTGATACTTAAAATGCTGTTAAAATGACTGTGTTGAATAAAACAAACAGTAATGTCTTCATTGATATTTTACTTTCATGTTTATTGAAAGCTATACTACCTTTTATGTTGCAAGAGTGCACTTTATCAGAGTGTTGTTGTTGTTTACCTTTTACTTTGTTTACGTTGTTTGCACATGTTGAACAAAACTGCAACTATTTAGATTCAAATCTGTTCAGAAAGGTTCTTTGGCCTAAATTGTCTATTTTTCTTTTTTTTCGATTTAAGATCGTGATGAAATCGAAATCGTGACTTCATTTAAAAAAATCGTGATATGATATTTTTGCCATATCACCCCCCACCCCTACATCCACACACATCCCCCCCGCCCCCCCCACCCCCTCCCTGCTTACTGTACCTACAACCCCCCACCCCCCCCCCCCCCCCCCTCCCTGCTTACTGTACCTTGATTGGTGGGAACAGGAGGTAGGACTTTGATCTTGGGTTTCCTTCCCCTTTTTCCAGGCACCTTGACGGGCACCTGAGCTGGTCCGGGGGCGGCGGCGCCTTTCGTCCTCACCCCTCCCACATTCTTCAGGTCGGCCCCGCCGTCTTTCCTGCCCTCCTTCCCCTTGGTCCTGCGCTCCTTCCGCTCCTTGCCCTCCCGGGGCTCCTTGCCCTCCCGGGGCTCCTTGCTCTTCCTCAGCGTGACCGTCGCCGTCGCCGTCGCCTCCTTCTCATCCTTTCGTTTCTTTGGTTTGCTGCTCTCCCTCTCCTCCCTCTCCTCCCCTCCTCCTTTCTCCCTCTCTCTCTTGTCCTTTTTCTTTCGTTTCTTCTTCACCCGCCCTCCCCCTCCTCCTCCTCCTCCCCCTCCCCCTCCTCCATCGTCCTCCTCGCTCAGGGAGGAGGGGGGTCGCGTGGCTGCTTCCGAGTGCTTGGCGGAGTGATTGGACGTGGCCGTGCCGCCCACGGGGGTGAGCAGGCGGAGCTGGTCCTTGGGGCCCACGACCAGGTGACCCCGTGGGATTGTGGGAACTGTGGTTTGTGCGTTGCTGTTTTGGTCCGAGGCGGAGGACGAGGCGGCTGCAGCCGAGGCCGAAGGAGGCGCGTGCTTCAGGAGGCCACTGAACATCTGGAAGAGACAAAACATCTTATTAAAACTGTGGAATAATATGAGTAACTACTGAAATCAAAAACATTTAGAGTGTAATCATGTTTAAAAAGAGACATAAAGAAATGATTCTCCAGAGGTAGGCTACATTGAATAATTCACACAAGGTGTTTGCTTACTTACTATTTGGATTAAAATGTGTAATGTGTAAAATGTTTAATTAGAACATACAGTATAGTTAAAATGATAGGGGTAGGATTAGATAAGTTTATACTTCTTCCTGCTCCTTTTCGCTCATGTAAACTGCGTTGCTTATGAGATGTTACTTTTTTTTGGTGTATACATTTTTGCTGTTCACTTATTTCCTTATTATATTATTATTTTATCTTTTTTTTTTTTTTTTTTTTACAGTGTCATTTACATGATCGAAATAAAGATATCAATCAATCAATCAATCAATCAATCAATCAAACCTTCATCACTCTGATTCATGTCAACGTCTCCACTTCACCTGTCTGACATCTACTAAGGAGCAGACGTGTTTCACTTTTATTGTGAAAGAGAAGAGTGAACAGCATTAATCAACATGAAAACAGCTTCTCTGCTAATGAGTGAGATGAGTCGATCACCTGACTGTCAGCATCCTAACTGGATTCATATTAGACTGTCATTTACTGAGTTATTATTGCAGCCGCTCCACCTCCACCCAGCTTCTGTTTTCACATATTGTTTTGTTTATTCAATATCTGCATTTATTCTATTTTATTCATAATTATTTTAAAAGAAATCCTATTAAAAACAAAAACCTAACAAAATACCCTGACAGCTTTCAGCTCGTTCTCTTGTCCCACAGTTTAATTGTCCATCCCATTGTTCAACTTTTTTTTGCATTTACACGTCACTCCAGGTCTGATCAGATATGATCCCGTTGGTCATTTTTTCTGTTTCCCTTCGCCCAACCGGGTTATTTTAATACAACTTTGTGGTGTGAGGTAATCATTAAACTCAGTCTGATAACTCAGGCAGTGTGTCACACAATAAAATGTCAGTGTGAATAACCAAACAATAGTTCCTTCTGTTACAGTCGTGAGACTAGACTTTACAAGAATTACAGCTCATTTACAAAACGTCTTTCAATGGAAACACCTGCAAATAGGAATAGTAAAAAAAATTTGAAATACCGCTTTTATTTTGCGAAACCCTGCAATGGAAACGCAGCTATTGATAGGCTTTGTATCCAGGTAACCAAGCACACAACTAGTCATGTGATAGGTTCAACTAGTGTTGATGCACCAGAAGATACAAAAGCCCGTTTGATACAGCAGCACCAGAACCCATGTCAACGCTGTTAAAGGGATAGTAGCATTTTTTTTTAAAGTGTGGTTGTATGATCTACAAATAGCCCCTAAGTACTTTAATTGCAGTAGAAGACTCTCTGCACTCCTCCCGTTAGCAACGCCAGCCCATAATAGCCCTGCCCAGAGATTTACAACATACAGTGTTGTGAATGGACCCAAAGAAACGGCCTATTTTCACGGCCTAAAAGAGGTTTTACCTGGAAAAAAAAATACACAGTTCCATTGTTCACTATAATATAATTTTTTCCAGCCCTTCAAAGTGCAGGAAAAACACAGTTTTTATTTGGACCGAACCAACTGCTGATCGGCGGGCGCTAACCCTGGGCGGAGGGATACGTGAGTTGGTTAGGTCCAAATAAAAACTGTGTTTTTCCTGCACTTTGAAGGGCTGGAAAAAATTATATTATAGTGAACAATGGAACTGTGTATTTTTTTTCAGGTAAAACCTCTTTTAGGCCGTGAAAATAGGCCGTTTCTTTGGGTCTGTTCACAACACTGTATGTTGTAAATCTCTGGGCAGGGCTATTATGGGCTGGCGTTGCTAACGGGAGGAGTGCAGAGAGTCTTCTACTGCAATTAAAGTACTTAGGGGCTATTTGTAGATCATACCACCACACTTTAAAAAAATGCTACTATCCCTTTAATTCATCTGCTGAGCATCACCTGAGGAAACACAGAGTGAAACTAAAGGTTGGATGTTAAATGAACGTTGTGCAACATCTGTGAGTCCAGTGAAGAAGACAACCAACCTCCCCTGTGCAGAGTCAATAAAAAATAATATTATAAAAGTGTAAAAATTGGAAGAAAAAAAAACAACGCAGAAGTGAACATGGTGGAGGAAGTTCAGTCTGAGGCCAGTTCTCAGCAGAATCAATCACAGCACAGAGCATCACTCACTGATTATTAAGTTACAGTGTGTGTGAAAGACAACCACATGAAGGCATCACCAGCCCTGAAGATGTTGTTTATATATTTGAGATAACTGATCCAGAAATTATAGATGATCAAACTCAGACAATCCAAGATAACACTGGACATGAGACATGACACAGCCTCAACCACACAGTCCAACAGAAGAAAACGCCCCAAAACATAAAAATAATAAAATAGGTTGTACCAATGTGGAACACATGTTTAATTAATTCAATAATCTATAAAAAAGGATAAATACATAAAAATATCTAAGAGAATGAATTAATAAAGCAATGAATCGATAGAAATTTGGGTCATCTTGCCAAAACAGTGGTAGAAGTTCAACTGTTTCAATATGAAGAAATAGGTTGGGATTAGAATCAACAGATCTTTTATCATATGACCCTTCAGAATAAAATGATCATGAAGAGTAAAAATAAAAACACAAAACTCAAATCACAAGAGGAAACTTGTCGCCGTGGTAATTTGACCTCACTGTCTCCTCCTCCACATCCATCTGTGCCTATTGAACCACAGGGTCTGATCTCCACCTCAGAGCTCCAACAGCTCGGGCTGGTCGAGGAGAATACTGACTACTGCTGCTGCTTTGTTAGATCATCAACGTGAGGAAAGTCCAGCAGCAGCAGCAGCAGCAGCAGCAGCAGCAGCTACAGCAGCAGCAGCTACAGCAGCAGCAGCAGCAGCAGCAGCAGCAGCAGCGTGTGATGTTGTGTGAGATGGTGATCTCCACCACAGCAGCACGTCTGAATTCTTATTGTTTCAAAGTTTTAAGACTGTTGCGGTAATGAGAATTTTAAGGACTCATTTCATAAAATATGTTCAAAGAGGTGTTAAAGCAGAAGTAAGTGATATATTTGTGTTAATCTAAGTCTTAAATAGTTGTATCTTCCGACAGCAATCACTTCTATAGAGTGTTTGGTCTGAAACACGGGTCTGTCAGTCACTCTGCTCTGCTCTGAGCCCAGGAGAAAACTTTCCTTGTATCCTACAACCTTTATCCAATGAGGAGAGAGAACGGCATAAAGGGGCAGTCCTCTCTGTGTGTGCAGCCAAGGGATGCGCCTGAATGTGGTGACGTAGGGACGAGGACCAATAGATCCATGACGAGGGCGGGGGCTGCTAACTCCATCGGCTGACAAGACGTTATGGTGCGTTCAAGGCAACTCGTAACTGGTGTTTTTCCGACCTGTGAAGTGGTACCAGTTCGATCTGGTACGACTTCACGGGTCAGAAGTTACGAGTGGCCGTTATAGTGACTTTCACAGGTAAAACAGGTCGGAGAAACACGAGTGGGTTGCCTGGAACGCTACAAAGACGTAAGTCGTGACTTGAAGCTGTAATGTACAGTTTCAAAAGCCTGCCTGGAACGCAGCATTAGCCAAAACCACCGGATCGCTTACTTCTGCTTTAACCGGTTTGTGAGGTTTGAAGCCTCAACACAATCAGCAGTGGGTAATAATCTAATGTTACACTAAACCAATCACACCACAGTCACATAACTTCAGCTTGTAGTCTGCTTCAGCTACGAGCTGCTCCTCTGATGCGGTTTGTATCAACACAATGAGGCTGTTAAGTGGTGAGTAGACTGGATTTTGTGATTTAATGATGAACACGATGTCGTTGTTAGTAACTGAAACTAGACAGAGGTTTTCAATGTGGAATAAAATACGAAAACATCTTGAGCTTGTCTTTAAACCATCTTCACCACAAACACAGTCAACACACCAGAGACTCAGGATTCTAAGTGACAAAATAAACCTAAAGATTAGAAACCAAAGAAACACAGGAGTGATGATTGATTAAGTGTCAGATAATCAGCAGATAATCTATCAATGTTTTCAACCGATCAACAGTGACTGACAGCTGAGTGTGAGGATGGGCTGAGGGAACGAGCCGTTATCCCCATCTGAAGGTTGTACTGAGGGCAGGGAGTCGATAAGCTGCAGCAGAGAGGGTGTGTGTGTGTGTGTGTGTGTGTGTGTGCGTGTGTGAGAGAGATGCATTGACTGAAGCTGTTGATGGACACTGGAGAGGTTCCTCTGGTGCAACACAAAGACCGAGTCCACTAGGGATGTCACCATTAGAGATTTTCTTTGTACGATTATTGTCAGAGAAATAATCACGGTATTACAATTATCACAATTATTATGCACTAATTAATTTACATCATATGAATGTGTAAAATCAAATTCAGTCAAAATATAATTACAATACACTAAACATTTTAAGTCTCTACTATTAATACTGTATATAACCATTAACCAATTATTAATCCTGTGGGGGAAGTGTTTTAAATATTCAAGTCATTAATTCTCATCTATACCAAATGTTTAAGTTTATCATTGTTTTTTTTAGCACAAATTACTCACTAACATTTAAATTCCTACCAATTGTATGTTACGTTAGGTAAATGGACCAGTATTTCTTACATTTACCTTCACTTTGGTGCACAAACATCTGCCTCTGTGTTTCCAACATCATCTTTTTTGTAGTAATACCGTAATACCATGATTATTTCTCTGACAATAATCGTACCTAGAAAATCTACAATCGTGACATCCCTACTTTGAACTGCTGTTCAGTGAAATATAAACAACATAAACACTTAAAATGTGTTTATCAGCCAAGCCAATTCAGCATTTGACTCCACAGTTGTTACCTTCTGTCATTTCCTTGCTGTTTTTACAGGTACGTACGTCATTGCATTATTAGATTTACTAGAGCCGGCTTCCCAATATTTACTAAATTGGGAGCTTTGGTTTAAAGGATTAGAGGATTGGATGTGAAAAGGACTTTCACATCAGTTGTAGTGATGATTTCCATGCAGCTGAATATCATATAAGGTAAACAGGAATAAGACAATACCATCCAGTTTGTCCTGTAAACAAAGCAGCTGCATGATGTTTGTTCAGCTCAAGTTTCTCCTCCAGAAAGAGAAGAAGTGTAGTGAAGAGACAGTGTGCTATCTACGTATCTTATCATATGTGGACTGTTAAAGGCTTGTATATTTTTTTGTAAGGAATGTTGTGATAGAGACTTGATTCATTATGTTTGTGGAAATTGCGCTTGTTTACAGCGGACGCTAACTCATTTCTTTTTTTTTTGATTGATGGATGGATGGATGGATCATTGAAATATGCTTACAATGCATTTTGCTTGTATTGTTTATCCAATACTGAGCTGTGAGTCTGTCTGTAATAATATTCAGTTTTAGGAAAAAGATAAAACAAAATAAAGACTTCATTAAAGAGAAAGAAAAGAAAAGACAAGCCTTGTGGTTTATTGGAGGACTTCTAATGGTTAGCTGACTGTCTAGTGTACGCACTGCCAGAGCAGCAGCCTACACACAGATTCACTGGAACTCTGTATGCAAACACACAACTAATGTAAATGTCATTCAGCATCCTCGCCAACACACACTTTCTCATACAGTAAGATACCCTAATTATGATGAATGTTACTCCAGCATACAGTATAATCATTTCTATTGATCTTCTGCAGCAATGTAAAATCCATCCAAAAATATGTTAATGATATAGGTGTGTTATATTCTTCCACAAAACAGGCTGAACATAAATAACCGGAAATGAAACCAGCACCAGAGTGAAGAGGAGAAACCCTGAGACGTTGATGTCCTTCATTTGATACAATCAAATCAAATGTGTAGAGGGTAAAAAGTCCATGTGTAATGTGATTCTAGTCTCTATAAAATAAAACTATGAAATATCAAAGTCTCAATCCATGGAAAATTGCATATGGTCTGTATCCAGAAACCAAACCTTAGAACCAGCTGTCCGGACTTCTGTGACTTTGTGATGTCACAACAAAGCAGTCACCAAACCCCACCCACCATTTCACCTGAAATCTGCTCTGTCTTTATCGTCTCTCAGAAAACAGTCGGTCATGGCCGTGAGTCAGAACTGCCCGTTTAGCCTGGATGCTAGAGAAGCATCAATTAAAGTTTAACCTTTTTACAGAACAATCATGATCCATGGTCTGAATCCTTAAACATCCATATATCCTGAGTTTAGTTGGACTCATGAGCTAATTTACTTTACTTTACTTTATTAGTTTATTAGGATGGGACAGTGCACATCAATGTACATATAAAAACATGTAAATGTGCCGGATTATAGCATCGATGCTAATTTCCATCCGGAGTCCCAAAACATAAAAACAATACAGTGACAGGAGAACACAGTTATATACGCGACATGACAAAGCAGACAACAAGATAACAAACAGGTCAGATAATCAGGCCAGTAGTGGAACCTGGACAGGTTGAGAGATAAAGTGACCAGTGCTAGAGTGCAGGAGTACATGGTACCAAGTTGTATTGCACGGTGCCCTAAAGTGCACTCAGTTTAAAGAGCCAGGTGTATTGCATTGCATAGCGCATCGGATTAAAGTAAAAGTAAGATTAAAGTACGACATGTTATCCACATATTATAGCAACTAAACATTCTATCCATATTCACGTTTCTGTTGCTGGTCTCACTCAAACACTGCAGGTATTACACAACCGCACCCTGACTTACTATTGCACACGAACCAGCCACAAACATCCGCACACAATAACTATACCTCCATTATTTCAGACATACCGGTCACAAACATTCGCACATAATACCTACAATGCTGGACCATTGCACACGCACCGGCCATAGCCATACAACTGTAAACATGTTTATCCCGGGTTAAACATGTTTACAGGTGCTCACCAGTTTGTTTGTCTAATATCCAGTCTGTAAGTTTAAAGGCTCTAAAGGTCCTGAAAGTCGGACACTCTCTCATATTGATGGGTAACTTGTTCCATTCTAAACATCCTTGGACTGATAGTTGACAGTTGTTGCCATGACGCTATACTGAGAAGGTTTCCATTTAAACATGGAAGAAGAAGAAAATATGAGGATTTAAAGACTACCTGACCTGCTGCTGCTGCTGTTTCAATAGAAACTTCAAACAGAATAAACCTATATTGCTCCACAATGAGCAGTTTGGCTTCAGCAGCACCAACAGGTAGCGAGCAGCAGCTGTCGTACTGTTTAATATACATCCAGCTCTGTGCCGTCTGCTGCGCGCCTCGCTCTGTGAGCTCCGTCCATCTGTACGTAATGTGAGAGACCGTACGTCCGTATGTTTCCGTGGCGATGTCACCGCCACAAACTGTAGCACATTCCCTCTGTTGGCAGAGGAAGTGACTGTGTTCATGAAGAGGAGCCAGCAGCGGCTCATCGCTGGGATTCTGTGGACTTCACAGTCAGAAGGTGGAACTCTGATAGAAACACAGCTTCACACACACACACACACACACACACACAGACACACACACACACACACACACACACTAAAGGGACGTTCACACCAAACGCAAATTGAGCAGCAACTCTACATTGAAAATCGATGTAAACGGCACGATCAGGCGGCGGCGGCACGAATGGAGCGTCTGAACTATAAAGTTGAAAATATCAAACTTTCCAGGCGGCATTGCGCCACGACATCCAATCAGTGACGAGTTCAAGCCGACGACGTCACTTCCCTCACGTACTGTATGGTTGTTTACACTCAGACCAACATGGAGGAGAAGCTAATTGTAGGTGTGTGTGGGCACCCACGCTCCACAACAGTGGTTCCCAACCTGGGGGGCCCGACCCCCCAAGGGGGGCGCCAAAGATCCAGGGGGGGTCGCGAAGCCCTCTTGATTTTAAGGGGTCTAATAATTTTAATGTAATTAAAATGTTAAATAAATGAGTAGGCTAAGCATTTAATTCATATATGTGACAAAATCAACTAAATTCAAGGGCCACATTAAACATTTATTCATGTATTTAAATAGATAAACAAATAAATGATAGGCCTATATCAATAGATGATTGAATATCAACAGTTGAGGAGGGATACGTGAGTTGGTTAGGTCCAAATAAAAACTGTGTTTTTCCTGCACTTTGAAGGGCTGGAAAAAATTATATTACAACGAACAATGGAACTGTGTATTTTTTTTTCAGGTAAAACCTCTTTTAGGCCATGAAAATAGGCCGTTTCTTTGGGTCCATTCACAACAATGTATGTTGTAAATCTCTGGGCAGGGCTATTATGGGCTGGCGTTGCTAACGGGAGGAGTGTAGAGAGTCTTCTACTGCAATTAAAGTTCTTAGGGGCTATTTGTAGATCATACAACCACACTTTAAAAAAAATGCTACTATCCCTTTAACATGTCCAACTTTACAGCAGAAACAAACATGTTAACAGCCTGGTGCAGAAACAGTTCTGGTCTCTGGAACTTAGTTCCTCCTTCATGACGACTGTTGACTTTATTAACCCCTGATGTGGAGGACTGGGGGCGTGGCCTCTCTGACTGACAGGTAGGTGAGTGTACGTCTGCCACAACAACATCACCAGCCTTTCATTATTAGACTGTTAAAACACTTTAAAACTGAGAGAAGAGGACACACACATGCACCGAGGAGGATTTCACACACACACACACACTCCACAGGCCAACACGGGCTGGCATGTTTGTGTCTACATGTGTCTAAATCCTCATGTGGCAGGTGTATTTCTGTCTGCTGAAAGTGTGTGTGCTGTGTGCGTGTGAGTGTGTCAGGGTTGATGCATGGCCAGTGTGTGTGTGTGTGAGATGTGTATTTATGTTGTTTTCATGCAGTAAGAACGAGCTCAACTGTGTCGTGAGGCCAAGGCAGAACACACTCTCACACAGGTATGAGGAATCATCTCAATGAATCACACACACACACACACACACACACACACACACACACACACACACACACACACACACACACACACACACACACACACACCCACACACACACACACACACACACACACACACACACACACACACACACACAGCGAGCTCAACGGCCTGTTGGTTTGGGAATGGGGGGTTGGGGGTTGGGGGGGTGGGGGTGGTATCGGGGCCGTTGCCATGGAAACTGGCTCTCTGTGCCAAAGCTGCGGGGAGCAGGGAGGCGGACGTAAACACATGGTCACCATGGTAACCCTTTCGTTGCCAGCGGCTCCTGATTGTCTGTGTGATGGATGGATGGACTGACTCCAGGTCTGTATCTGATGTTAACATCTGAAGATTCACCTGCGTCTGTCCACCTGTCTGTCTGTCCACCTGTCTGTCTGTCCACCCGTCTGTCTGTCCACCTGTCTCTCTGTCCACCTGTCTGTCTGTCCATGTCTCACTTGTACAGTATGTGTCACAACATCAGTGACCATGATGATTGTGTTTCGTCCTGTAATTGGGTCTGACTGAACAAGTGCTTTGTTTCTGTGCTTTTTGACCAAAACAGTGAGTGAGAGGGAATTTACAATGATCTATATAGTGATGATCTGACCTCAGTATAAATATTTATTCATCATTGCTGTGAAGCTCTGACCTGCAGATCATCATCTGCCTTTTTTCTTTTCTTTTTTTTGCATATCGTTCAGCTCAAATAACATCCTTATTTAAAGCTTCAGTAAGCGATCCGGTGGTTTTGGCTAATGCTGCGTTCCAGGCAGGCTTTTGAAACCGTAAATTACAGCTTCAAGTCACGACTTACGACTTTGTAGCGTTCCAGGCAACCCACTCGTGTTTCTCCGACCTGTTTTACCTGTGAAAGTCACTATAACGGCCACTCGTAACTTCTGACCCGTGAACTCGTACCAGATCGAACTGGTACCACTTCACAGGTCAGAAAAACACCAGTTACGAGTTGCCTTGAACGCACCATAACGTCCGTCCTACGTCACCACATTCAGGCGCATCCCTTGGCTGCACACACAGAGAGGACTGCCCCTTTATGCCGTTCTCTCTCCTCATTGGATAAAACTTGTAGGATACAAGGAAAGTTTTCTCCTGGGCTCAGAGCAGAGCAGAGTGACTGACAGACCCGTGTTTCAGACCAAACACTCTATAGAAGTGATTGCTGTCGGAAGATACAACTATTTAAGACTTAGATTAACACAAATATATCCCTTACTTCAACTTTAATGACCTCGGTTCAGAGGTGATCAGGACCGAAAAAACACTTCACGCTAAATCAAACTGTTGCAGCTGTGATGTGGGATCTCTCAGTGTCTCAGAAAGACAGAAATCCAGCATCAACTACTGTAGATCAGCTTTAATCTCAGTGACTCAGCGAGGACACAAAGACAGAACACAAATATCTACTACGTCCTCAAATGAGCAAATATTAAACTACAGAGGAGTTCACTCTGTAGGTGTGAGAGGCTACAGTCCTCACCGCAGGCGGCCCCGGTTCGAATCCCGCGTCGGGCAGACCTTTCCTGCATGTCATTCCCCCCTCTCTCTGCCTCCCCCTTTCCTGTCTGTCTCTACTGTGGACTATCGAATAAAGGCAAAAAGCCAAAAAAAAAAAAAAAATGAACCAGAGGAACCAGACCAGAGCAGAACAGTGAAGTGTTGAAGGAGATGTGGCATTTTATTTCACCTGCTCTCTACAAATGTACTGTAAATCTACACACGTGAAATGACCTGAACGCACCAGGCATTCATATATATTAGGGATGTCACAACTACTTGTTTTCACAATTAATCGCGGTATTAAACGCCACAATTAATTAATCGTAAAGATTCTTAAATACCGTCACTTTCCAAAAAAGATTATTTTGGAAACACAGAGGCAGATGTGCACAAAAGTGAAGGTAAATGTAAGAAATACTGGTCAATTTACCTTTAACGTAACATGGTAGAAATTTAAATGTTAGCGTCTCATTTGTGATAAAAAACAAACATTTAAAATAAACTTAAACATTTGGTATAGATGACAATGATCTGAATATTTAAAACACTTCCCCTGGAGGATTAATAATTGGTTACATATGAATAGTAGATACTTAAAATATTTAGTGTAAAGATTTGTAATGTAATTATATTTTGACTGTGTTTGATTTTACACATCCATATGTTGTGAAATTAATTAATGCGTGATAATCGTAATACCGTGATTATTTCTCTGACAATAATCGTACAAAGAAAATCTATAATCGTGACATCCCTAATATATATCCACTGATCCTGAAACCTTTTTGCACAGAGCAGCTTCCATCCATCCATCTTCCTCCGCTTCATCCGGATCTTCACTTAATAAATTGAGGAATAAAAAATAATTTGAAAATTTTACTGTGACATGATGTCAGGTTTCTCTTCCTGTCGTTTCTCCTGCATCTTCTATTTTTGTGATAGATATGCCTTAAGAAAGACAGGTGATTTATTGGCGTGAAAACACCATTAACTCTTGCTGCTCCAGCTCCTCCCACCTTCACTCTGGTCAAAGTGAGTCAAGGTCAGGGCAGAGACAGAGACAGAGACAGAGACAGAGACAGAGACAGAGACAGAGACAGAGGGCGACAGGGACTCAGAGTCTTTGGGTGAATTCCAGTCCCCCCCTTAGCCCTAGAGCCCTTGGCCCTAACCCTTCGTTTTGCGCGTTCACGTGAAGTGGTAGGGGTGTCCCAATTCTGGTTCAGACGAGGGTTAGGGGGAAGTGGTCTGGCTATCTCGCCCTCGAAAGGGAGATTTTTCAGGGGCACACTACGGACCGAGGGCTATGGCAAAGTTTCCCAGAATGCATCTTGCGGCAACCGGCAGCTGTTTTATTTCTCACTGTAGCGCTGTTATTACGTCATTTTGTTAAGTTTTAATATGTTTTCATGAGAGAAAGTAGCTGTTTAGATCCCAATGTGCGGTGGGTTTATCCACATGAGGCTGTTTAGACGTTTGCTCCGATGTTTTTGGGAGAAGTGAAGCTCCACGTTGGAGCCTCCACCTGTGGAGCAGATCAACGGCTCGTCACGGAGACACCACCCGTCCAGAGAGCTGGTCAGCCGGCCAACCTCCGTCGTCATCCCGGGAGAAAAGACGACCGCTAATTAACTTACCCGCAGGGTTTTAAAGGTTTACCGCCGCGTAGTTACATTCTTTTTAGGAGATAAATGCTGGTCTCATTGATGAAATGTAACAATTGTCGCATTAATTTGTTTGAATTAAAAGTGAAGCTTCATGTGTTTTGGACACAGGAGCAGCACTGCCTGGGGGATCTGTAGCCTACATACAGAAATCACCACATTTACATCAATAAATAAATGTTTTACAATGAACCGATCAGTCTGCATTAAATTTTATTTTATTTTATTAAGTTAACGTGGTTCTGAATAGAGGATTTGTGGCAAAAACTCGTCAGGTCTGCTTATGTGAAAGCAGCAGAGACGACTGATGACGCATGTGATTGTTGAAGTGGTGTCCCAATTCATAGGGGTTGACTTTCAACCCTACTCCTTGTAGCTCCGTTTCAAGGGCAAGGGTTAAGGGCTAGGGGTAGGGCTAGGGGTAGGGGTAGGGGTAGGGGTAGGGCTAGGGGTAGGGGTAGGGATGAAAAACAGAATTGGAATTGGGCCTTTCTTTAAAAAGTAGTGACTTCCTGTCACAGTCAGTTATTTGGTGAATCACACAATTTACTATTGAACTCATTTAAAAACAGCGGAGAGAAAAACATGTGAAAGTGTTTAACAAACGCAGATAAGCTTTTTGAACAAATTCACAAAGATCCACTTTCATCTGAGGCCGTCTTGAAGATTTTGCTGTGAAGAGAACAGATTTAAAAAAAAAAAAAAAAAATCAAATCTCCAACAGAGGATCAGATTAACATCTGAACACTCCTGCTCCCTCCTCTGCCTCTGAAAACTCACTTCAAACTGACTTTAATCTGACAGATGGCAGCAAACCGGACCGCTAGACGACCCAACCCCTGTCAACAGAGCCTCTAACCTGAGCAGTGGACCCACACCTGGTCTCACCTGGTATTCATCTGTGATCGATCACAATACTGTTTCTGTTCCAGCTGATTGAAACGGTGCCTCCAGTTACCACATCTGGTCAGATCTCACTTCCTGTGTGAATAGAAATAAACAGGTGTGTTTTGGAGCCAGGGACCATTCAGTTGAGTTTCAACCAGGCCCAGCTGGGCTTCTTCTTCTGACCTGCTTTCTTTAAAGGTTTCCTCAGGACTAACCAGGAGTTATTGATTATTCATAGCAACATAACTTCATGAAGATGATATTTTTTTTTCATCATCAGTTGTTTTTCAATCGAAAACACAGAAGAAAAAAGGAAGTGAATCCTCCACAGCAGGAGCGATGAAGGACACGGAGGAAACTAGGCCACAGGAACAACACAATCACCGCTCGCCAACTAGGCCACATTAGCATGATCGCAAAAAACTTCACCTGACACAGAAAGGACAAGCAACGTTCTTCAACCTCCGTTAACATCCTATAAACTATTCTAACAGAGGAAGTGGAGTGAACACCTCGACCTCATTCTCATCACTGATTCTAACATTTTGCCCATGACTAGGGATGTCACCATTAGAGATTTTCTTTGTACGATTATTGTCAGAGAAATAATCACGGTATTACGATTATCACGATTATTACGCATTAGCCTAATTAATTTCACAACATATGGATGTGTAAAATCAAACACAGTCAAAATATAATTACATTACAAATCTTTACACTAAATATTTTAAGTATCTACTATTCATATGTAACCAATTATTAATCCTCCAGGGGAAGTGTTTTAAATATTCAGATCATTGTCATCTATACCAAATGTTTAAGTTTATTTTAAATGTTTGTTTTTTATCACAAATGAGACGCTAACATTTAAATTTCTACCATGTTACGTTAAAGGTAAATTGACCAGTATTTCTTACATTTACCTTCACTTTGGTGCACATCTGCCTCTGTGTTTCCAAAATCATCTTTTTTGGAAAGTGACGGTATTTAAGAATCTTTACGATTGATTAATTAATTGTGGCGTTTAATACCGCGATTAATTGTGAAAACAAGTAATTGTGACATCCCTACCCATGACACAAAGAGAAGGAGTCCATTAACTGGAATATTTAGACATTAAATATGTTTCTGTATCCTCATTCTTGCAGATGCAATGACACAAACTCCAACGACAGATTGTTGACATTCATCTGATCTCACCATCACAACGTCTCACCCATCCACCCCCATCACCCCCGACTGACTATTCTGTCAAACACATTCATTTTGCTCTGAGAGTGAGCACAGCACACTATTGTCTTCATCACATCCGACATCGTTGTGTCTGAATCTGTATTTTCATGTTCTGTGTTGTGATCACTGCAGGTTCTCACTGTGCTCTTATTGTGAAGGAAAATGATTCTTAGCATCCTGCGTGCTCTCATGTGACCTCACTCCTTTGTAGGAGAATTTCTTTATCTGCTTATCAGAGTCAGAGCGACCTGACAGTGAAACGTCTGTTTGCTCTAGTAGAAGACGGTGATTTCTACTCATTTCTCACGTTGTGGGGGCAACAACAGATCTCAGTGCTGAGCCCATTTTAAACGCTGTATATGTGAATAAATCCTACAGACAGACAACAACATACAGAGAAGCAGCAACAGCAGCAGATGAACTGATTAGATCCTGTCTGTCTGATCAAGCTCTACATCAAAAAGAACAGAGGTGTCATTGATGAACAGTAGGAACAGGTGTGTGGTCCTGCAGTAATAAAAACACTCAATTTAAACATCTGCACTATTTCTCTATAATGTGCAGATGTAAAATCAGCTTTATAACACTGTGACCATATATTTTTAAATGTATATTTCACTTATTTTTAGCTTTCTACTGTATAGATGCTGTGATGTAACTTAGCTTTCTGATGCTGTTATTAAGGACAACCTGGGACAAGGACTAAAAGAAGGTTTTGTATTATTTAAACTAAAAGGGACTATGAGGAGTTTTGGAAAGCGAAGTGTTTTCACACTACATTTCCCATGAGCCTCCGCACGCACGGTGAAATTCTTGGACCGGCGCAAGACGGCTGAAAGCGAAAACATTTGCCAAGAATGTTTTCATGAATCAAGAATGAAAGTTCGAGGTTCGACGACGATCAGATACCGTCGTAGTTCCGACCATAAACAGCGATTCAGCAGCGTTATTCCCATGACCAGTGTGTGTGTGTGTGTGTGTGGCAGTAGGAAACGCTGGGCGAGTCCACCACTAAATAATAATAACTAAATAACTATAAAGACAAAACGATATATTTATCGAAAATGGACCCGTTAACAAGTGGTAACGTAGATTCATCCACATTAATATGAGACTCTTTTATAACCAAAAGCAAACTCCTCTGGGTCTCTTTAAAGGGATAGTAGCATTTTTTTTAAAGTGTGGTTGTATGATCTACAAATAGCCCCTAAGTACTTTAATTGCAGTAGAAGACTCTCTGCACTCCTCCCGTTAGCAACGCCAGCCCATAATAGCCCTGCCCAGAGATTTACAACATACAGTGTTGTGAATGGACCCAAAGAAACGGCCTATTTTCACGGCCTAAAAGAGGTTTTACCTGAATATTATAGTGAACAATGGAACTGTGTATTTTTTTTCAGGTAAAACCTCTTTTAGGCCGTGAAAATAGGCCGTTTCTTTGGGTCTGTTCACAACATTGTATGTTGTAAATCTCTGGGCAGGGCTATTATGGGCTGGCGTTGCTAACGGGAGGAGTGCAGAGAGTCTTCTACTGCAATTAAAGTACTTAGGGGCTATTTGGAGATCATACAACCCCAATTTAACAAAAATGCTACTATCCCTTTAAACAAATGTGTAAAAACTTCTGGCCAAGGAGGGGTGGGAGAGTTATTTTGGTCGGCCACGAAAAGAGTCAACACCAACACTGCATCCTGATCATCTCTGGAACATGGCGGAGAAACATCTGCAGGAACTGATCTGAGGTCACACATCTCAGCTCCACATGTCAAAGACAGACAAGGCAAACACAGTGGTGATACGAGACGACCAGGACAGAACAGATTGAACATATATGTACTAAATATATATATATGAACTAAATCAAATCCAATAACTTGTTCTACAATGAGATGAAAGCATCATGTGGACAGAACACCACTCAGGTAGCAACCTACCAGCTAAAATTAGGCGCTAAGCTAACGCAGGCTCAGGAGCTAATGACCCGAGCTGCTGCTGCTGCTGCTGCTGCTGCTGCTGCTGCTGCTGCTGCTGCTGCCATCCATCTCCACAACAACCCAGCAACTGCAGCCTACACACACACACACACACACACACACACACACACACACACACACACACACACACACACACAGAGTTTCTCCTTCACTCCCACACTGACACGTCACGGCTCAATGTGCTTACATGTCTGACTACATACACATACATGATTTAAACACACACAAGGACACACACACACGTTTCCAAGCTTCACGGCTCAATGTGCTTACATGGATGACTACGTGCATGAAAAACACACACACACACACACACACACACACACACACAGAGCCTCCAGTGACGTGCTGCAGTGTAGCAGCCCAGCTGAGGGAGGCTGCCTGCAATCACACTGCCTATGAATCAATAATACTGCCTCACAAACAAGCGCACGCACACACACACACACACACACACACACACACACACACACACACACACACACACACACACACACACAGTATCTGTGTCTCTGTCACGAATATAGACCAGGAGCTCTGCAGTCTCATCGATGCTGCCGTGGCCTCTCAGATACAGATACGAGGCCTATAGCAGCCTGATAGACATGTGGCTAACACTCATGCTAGGCTAACAGCACCTGGTACCTGACTAACACACACACACACACACACACACACACACACACACACACACTGTGACTCTCTGTCTCTGTCTCTGCTCGGCTCGGTGGAAATAGGTTAAATGCATTTACAACAACAACAACAACAACAGTCCGGTGTGATGTCATCAAACAGCGACACTGAACTACAAATAAACAACAACAGTCTCTTTATCCTGCTCAGGTTCAGATACATAAACACCATCACCACTCCAGTGCAGCAGCCACACATGAGCGCTGGTTAAAGGACAATTCAACTCGGGGGTGTATTTTCATATCATTTTAGGTCTAAAAGAAGGAATCTGAAGGTTTTCAGTTTAATGTCTCCTGTTTTGTGGTAGTTGCGTCTGTCCCCGCATCGCCACGGCAGCAATGAATGGGAGTGGATGTAAGTTCTTCTGTTTAGGCTGTTTACATCCCTCAAAGCCACAGACAGCGTCAGATGGAGACTCAAACATGCACCCAGAAGTTTATTTACTTCAAGCAAGCCGACATGTTTGTAAAACTAGATCTAATTCAAAGTCTCCCGGAGTCTCGCGCGAGACCCAGGCTGTGTTGTAAATCTCCCCCTATCACGGATGTAGTGCACTATATAGTGTGTTCGCCATTTTGTAGTGTTGTTCGAATTCTCCGCGATTAATTTAATCCACTATGTAGTGGATGACAAAACACCCACAATGCACCGCTAAATTGAGTGAACAAGCGATGTACACTACTTTCTACTCCCGTATCCCACAATGCAATGCGGTCGTGTTTTGCCAGAGAAGAAGAGGAAGCTAATTAGCATGTTAGCTACGATTTATTTAGGCAATTTACCAAAAAAACTCCTCAGACGTATTTGCCTTGGCTCCGTTTGCCTGAGCAGCAGGAGTTGGGCAGCAGCATCCCAACATTAACAGGCAGCATTAAATCAATCTGATAAAGAAACTGGAGTAGAATATGTATGATCTGACAAGCTAAGCTAATAGCCACAGAGCCGCTAACGGCTCACGGTCGGGACACACAACAGTAGTTTACCAAACCAAACTTCCGATATTTCAACAGTTTATTGTCCGAGTAACACAACCACACAGAATCACATCCTAAAATGTTCCCGCAAGTGTCTGGTTTTTCTTATTTTATTTTTTATGTGTCCGGTTTGTTTCATACATCCATGGTTTGTTTACATGATTCTCGGCGCGTCTGCTTCCGTCACAGCAGTAGGCTAACATGCTAACACGCTAACACCTGGCGCATCAGCTGATACAACCACGTCCAGAAAATTACCGTCTAGTGTCCGAATTCTCCTCCCGTCGTTCCCTACATCGTGTACATGATGTAGTCCACTATATCATATACATGATGTAGTGGATAGGGAGTGAGTGAGTGAGTGGATGATTTCGAACACAGCCCCAGTTGCAGTGCTGGTGTGTTCAGGTGCAGTGGGAAAAGCTACCGTTTGTGTCATGTTCCTGTGTTTATGACACAAACGGTAGCTTTTCCCACTGCACCTGAACACACCAACACTGCAACTTCGGGCTCGCGCGAGACTCCGGGAGACTTTGAATTAGATCTAGTTTTACAAACATGTCGGCTTGCTTGAAGTAAATAAACTTCTGGGTGCATGTTTGAGTCTCCATCTGACGCTGTCTGTGGCTTTGAGGGATGTAAACAGCCTAAACAGCAGAACTTACATCCACTCCCATTCATTGCTGCCATGGCGATGCGGGGACAGACGCAACTACCGCAAAACAGGAGACATTAAACTGAAAATCTTCAGATTCCTTCTTTTAGACCTAAAATGATAGGAACATACAGCCCCGAGTTGAATTTGCCTGGAATTGTCCTTTAAGACTGGAATTAAGTTGATTTTAAAAACATGAACATTTTGACTTCAACCAGCTCTCTGCTACTGATGTGACTCAGTGCTTCACACCAGGGGCTTCAGTAACTGTGAGAGTCTTTAGCAGAGACATGAACTGAATCCAGATGGAGACACGACAACAACTGTGTGAACACGTCAGACAGACACGGACACACCTTCAGTTATTTAAAGGAACAGTCATCTAAATATCAATCAGTTAAACTGACTGGTTGACGTTGTTTCTTTTCCCAAAAACATCCAGAACTCCCGCTCCTGAGTCCTGAATCTGTGCAGATGTTTCCAGTTCAGAACTGTTCCTGAACCTTTCTTGTTTTTTTCTCTTGTTTTTCTCATTTTTCAGCCAGAACAATAACAAAGGACAGTGTTGGATGATGTCATGGAGCAGCATTGCATCATGGGGTTTGGTGTCATTTAGTCAGCATTAGTGTTAAAGGAGGTTTTCACTAGCAGCTAAGAGACGAGGTGTCATCCTCTCCATAACCCACAGTAACAGAGTATAACCTCCATCTGGTTCAAATACATTATGAGAACCAGAAGGTATACAAAAGTCTATCAACAACACATGTAACACAAGCTGTTTTCAGACATTTTAAGGTGGGAAAGTTACATACATATGCCTTAGCCTATATTTCAACACCAATCTGAGGACCAACATTGAGCTACGTACATCTCAGTTCTACATAAATTTTTTTTTCTGAAATTTGTTTATTTGGATAAAACCCCTTGAGATGTATCATCTCGTTTTCGAGGGGGTCCAAACATATAGACAAACATAGATTCAACAGACAAACATGTTCTCAACAATATAGAAAAACAAACAGACAAATAAACAAACAAAACAAGCAAACCAAAAGACAAGAACAATAGTACAAACAAGGACAAACCACAGTTATTGTAACTACATTGGGACAAAACAAAACAAAACAACCATAGTAGGGCCACAAAGGTCAACACTGGGACTAAAATGACAGTATATAATGATAAGTAACAGATCAACAAATCAGAAATGCGTCTTCAGTGAAAACAGGAACAGGTCACCATGAGATGAGAAGACAAAGCATGCTTGAAAATACCAAGAGAGGAACTGGATCTGATATTAGCAGGAAGGTTGTTCCAATCTGCAGGTGCTTTAAACATAAAAGCTCTTCTACCAAATGATTTAATGACATTGGGAACAGAAAAAAAGGGCTGCGATGAATGTCTGATATGATAACTTGTTGTATATGGTATAAGATACTGCTGTAGATAGGATGGGTAATTAAAATAAATACATTTGTATATCAGCTGTAACCAGTGCATGTGTCTTCTCATGTTCAATGTTGGCCAGTTGAGTCTAGTGTACATTGTGCAGTGATGAGTAAGAAAAGGACATCCAAGGACAAATCTACAGAGTCTGTTATAGGCTATGTTGAGTGAGGCAAGGTCTGATTTATGGGCACTTTGATATATAACATCACAATAATCTATAATTGGGAGTATAAGTTGAGTGGCCAGTTTTCTTACGTACATTAAATGAGAAACAAGTACGAGAACGATACAACATATTAATCCCAAAATTGACTTTGCGTAAAAGATGATTAATGTGAGATTTAAAAGTAAGTTCAGAGTCTAGCCAAACACCGAGATATTTGAAGGTGTCAACTTTATGCAGTGGAGAGCCGTCATTACAATTTATAACACAAGAACCAGGGATGGATTTAAGTTTTTGTCTGGTACCAAATATCATAATATAGGATTTTGATTTGTTAAGAAGGAGTTTATTACAAGACAACCATTCCTGGACAGAAATAAAATCGGACTGAAGGGAGGACTGAATTTGAGTTATGTCAGACTGGGATGTATATATGACGGTGTCATCAGCATAAAGTTGAACACGGCATTTAGTAAGACTTGTTGGGAGATTATTTACATAGATCGAAAATAGAAGTGGGCCAAGAGTTGACCCCTGAGGGACACCACATTGTTGAGTAAGAAAATCAGATTGATATCCATTTAAGACAACACACTGTTTTCTGTTGTGAAGGTAAGAGCTAAACCACTGGACTGCATTGAGAGAGAGACCAATATTGTACAGTTTGTCTAATAAAAAATAACGATCAACAAAATCAAAAGCTTTACTTAAATCAATAAAGATTGCACCAGTGAGTTCACCATTTTCAGCAGCAGAAAACACATCATTTGTAAATTTCAAAAGAGCAGTTGTTGTTGAATAGTTCGACCTGAAACCCGACTGGAAAGGAGTTAATATATTGTTAATTGTGAGATAGTGAGAAAGTTGATTATAAATTAACTTTTCGAATACTTTAGCGATGGAACATATGATAGAGATTGGTCTGTAATTATTGGGGTCAAGTACATCGCCTCCTTTATGGAGTGGGGTGATGCGAGCACATTTCCAAACAGCTGGTATCTCACAGGTGGACAATGAAAGGTTAAATAGATCAGCAAGTGGATATATTAGAACATGGGAAGCTAACTTAATATACCTGTTCTCTAAACCATCAAGTCCTGGACTGCTATTCACCTTCAGGTCATTGATGGCATTCAGAACTTCTAATGGTGAGATTTTCCTAAATGAAAAGGAACTAGAACTGGGACAGGCTGAAATATGGCTAGAGGAGGATATAATATTAGATTCAGGTAGCAGTGAGGAACATACAGTCGAGAAGTGCTGATTGAAAGTTTGGGCAATAGTTGGTGAATCATGGATTATAGTGTCATCAGCTCTTATTTTATTAATAGAGTGTTTATCTGATGTATTGATAATGGTTTTAATTTGATTCCAGAATTGTTTAGGATTCTTAAAGTTAGATGTGAGAGATTCTTTATAGTAGTTGGATTTTGCGTTCCGTGTTTTTGTTTTGCTCATGTTACGTAGTTGCCGGTACACTTCCCAATCAGCATTGTCACGAGTTCGACGATAAGTTGCCCACGCTTTGTCCCTCTCTCTAAAGAGACTTATAAGATCAGAGTTGATCCATGGGAGATGTTTGCCCTTGACTTTGACAGTTCTCCAAGGTGCATGTCTATCAACAACATCAGTAAATTCATCATACAGAAAATCCCAAGCATCCTGAACATTCGGTATAAGTTGGTATCTGTCCCAGTTAATATTAATCAAATCGTTAATAAATAAATCAGAGTTCAGTTTCTTATATTGTCTAATTTTGATTAACTTAGGGGGTAATTTAACTAATTTAATTTTCCATACACAAAAAATGATTGAATGGTCACTGAAGCAGTCAGACATGATACCAGCCTTTAGGATTCTATCAGGGTGTGACACAAGAATCCAGTCAAGCAATGATTGTGTTCTGGGGGTGATACGGGTTGGCTCCTTAATTAGTTGGGTAAGATTTATACTATTAAATAATTTTGTTTCCTTATCTGCTGACTTATCCAACCAATTTTTGTTGAAATCCCCGAGTAAGATTAATTCATTGCTACCGGAGATGGAGTTAATAGTAGAGATCATGGAGTTAAAGGACACGGCTGGAGATGAGGGTGGCCTATAAATGCTACCAATAGTGAGACATTTATTTACATGAAAATTTAACTTAATGAATATGCTTTCAAAATGTAAGGGCTCAATTGTAGGGACAATTAGCTCACTCACAAGATCAGAGGAAACGTAAATAGCAACACCTCCACCCCTGGAGCACCTATCAGATCTATACAGTACATAGCCCGATATATTTAATTCATTATCAGAGGTGCTATTATTGAGCCAGGTCTCAGAGAGTGTGATGATGTTGGGCTTATGTTGAACAATCCATGCACGGAGTAAGTCAATTTTAGGCAAAAGACTCCTGATGTTCATATGAATTATTTTTAATCCCTTAAATTCATCCATTATGGAAGAAAAAACTCATAGTGATACTGTTTCTACTCAGGTGTACATGCCATACCAGGTTGTAAAGTTTGCAAAAGACATTAAGTACTGTGGGACGGACAGACACAACAAGACACAGATACAAACATAAATAATAGAAAATGAATAAAGATAAACAATACAACAAGAAGGCCCAGTAGCCCCAGAGACCAAGTCCCAGAGCCTTTCCGCAAGTAAACCTAACTGCGTAGGTGCAGGCCATCAAATCAAAGCACAGTCTGCATTGAGCAGAGGGAAAAAAGATGTAGCTCAAAGATAACCAGATGACATAAGTAGTAGTAAATAAAACCTGTCGCTAGGGGGCAGAGTAACAAAAGACGTCTCTGTCATGGCAGGAAACGGAAGTAACGTCACAGTGTCAGAAGTAAACAAACGGTGTAACTGAAAGAGGCAGGTAAAAGTTACCTGTTGCGCCTAAAGACAACTGAGAAAACACACACAAAATGTGTCTCAAGATCAGTCACACACAAAAAAAAAAAAAAGAAAGTGAGAAAAAAAAAAAAAGAGTCAGTAGGAGAGAGTCACAGCGTGTACGTGTAGTGATAACTGGATCATCAATCGGAAATCGAAGCCGCTAGCCATTAGCCGCTAGGCTAGTGATAGCAGTCACTGCTAGTGACAGCCATGGACAACAACTTCACCTCAGGTGTCAAGGAGAGTTTAAAGTGGCCATAAAGACAGCTTCAGCGTCTTTGTGGGTGAAGAAGCGTTGCTGTTTGCCATCAACAGTAACACACAGCGTGGCGGGGAAACGGAGGAAGTATTTCATATTGAGTTCACGGAGCTTACGTTTGACTGGATCAAAGCTCCTGCGCCTCCTCGTCAGGTCAGGGCTGAAATCAGGATAAATGAAGATGCGCTTCCCTTTGAACTCAAGGATCTTCTTGTCCCTGGCAATGCGAAGAATTTTAACCTTATCCTGAAAGTTCAGCAAGTTGATCAGGATGGATCGAGGGCCAACCTGATCACCTTGACGGGCAGTGGGAGACCGGTGCGCCCTCTCGATGATCACTGGAGTGGGAAAGGCATCTCGCCCCAGTAGCTGCGGGATGAGCCGGGACATGAAGCCGATCATGTCGTCACCTTCAGCGGTCTCCTGGACCCCAACGAAGCGGAGGTTTGAGCGGCGGCTCCGGTTCTCCAAGTCATCGACTTTATCCAACAGGTAAGCGTTGTCCTTCTCGAGCTGCTTAACCCGGACGACAAGCTCATGGCCAATATCCTCATTAGCCCCAACACGCTGCTCAAGTAACTGGACCTGTTCACCCAGCATAGTCATGGAGTTCTGAATGCTGATGAGACTGATTTGAATAGGGTCCACTTTAGCATCGAAGTGGGATAGCATATCCCTCTTGCTTTGTTGGATGGCGTCCCACAGCGTTTGTAGACTCATGCTTCCCGCCATCGTATCAGATGCAGATTTTAAACAGATCCAGCAATAATGAGACAATCTTTAGACACAGGTTGAATCAGGCAGGGTCAGTAGGTCTAGCTCACCAGGATCAGTGCCAAAAACGGGCTATTAGAGCTACTTTATCAGCAACAGGCAGACGAGCTTGAGAAGCGTCAACTCACTCTGCGGCCATCTTTCCTTAACCTTTTATTTCTCATCTATGTGTGTTTTTTATGTTTCTCTCCTGCTGCTTGAATTTCTAGAAATCTTCTCTGTGGTCTGTTTGTAACATGGCAACTCCTCTGACTCACCTGTGACCTTTTACTGCTCCTTTATTATCATCTCATAAAGTAAAACACACGCAGCCCTGTTTGTCAAAGTTACTGGACAGAGGCTCCATCACACCGATGAATCATGACAGGGACTGTCTCAGGGAGGTGACAGTGGAGCCCAAGAGCTCTGTTAATATCAAATCTACCTATTCTTTATTGCATCACTTTGTTTTGTTTTTTTAAACAAGCCAAGTCTGATGGAGGCTGAGGGCAATTAAAATGATTCAAATGAGCTAGATGCTTATTTGCTTTAAAAAAGAAAAGTCTCATTTGACATGCACTTATTTCTCAGAAACCAGAAAGTGTGGGCAGGCCTACGTACATGAGTCTGGAAAAGGAAGCATCCTTCAAAAACCTGAGAGAGGGAACTCCTGCTGAGAGGAGAAATACCTCCGTGTTTTTCCTTGTAAAAGAGAGAGGGGGGGGGGGGGGGGGGGGGGGGGGGGGGGGGGGGGGGTGGAAGCTGCAGTTGGGCGTCTCAGCTGTTTGGTGCGTATGCAGCAGTGATCAAAGGGACTGAATCTAAGCCTCAGACGGAAAAGAATTCAGGTTTTTCTCTGCTTCACCTTGAAGTGCAGAAAACCCAGTTTCACTTGGCAGCTGCTGATTCATGGGAGACGAACGGCGCTCTGCTGCTCACCTGGTTTCTCAGCGTGTGGAGCATTTTGCCTTCATATGCTCCATCACACCTAAAGCTGGAAACGCACGGCATCAATGTTGTAGAGGAGGTGACATCTGCTCTCATTAAGGACCTGACGTTACCTGTGTGACATCATGTATTGACCCCTTGCAGCTACGTCACAATCATCACGTGACGCGAGAGGCGACGCCATGACGGACGGCAGAAAGCGCTCAGTGATAATGTACTGTGTATGGTGCCGTCCAACAATGTGGCTCCATCACTTCACACTACAACCTCACAGCATTATCACTTATTTTAAATAGAATATCTACTCATCCGTTGCAATATTCTGTTTGTTTTTTTGTTATTCTCCGTAGAATATCTCAGTTTTCTGTGTTTTTCCACTGCTAAGGAGCTAACGTCAGTCAGTGCCACACTCCCCATACAGCAGCTGCTCCTGTCTTTGCTGCTGCTAACTACAGTTAACGGACCTGGAAATTAAAACCTGGTCCGACCCGTGGGTGTTGAAGACCTGACCTGACGTCTGTCTAATTAGTGATCATTCTCTGATTAAACCCGGCTGAAAAATAAAAGAAAACAGGAAGCCGTCTTCGTTGTAATCGCCGCGATCGGCCGGCGGCAACTACGTTGTGACGGTGCTATGTTTAATACGAGCGTTAGCTGTTGTTAGCCACAGCATGTAGCTCAGCTAGTTAGCTTCAACTGTGTTTACATCGACTATACACTGTAGATAAACTAACTTCTAACGGCATCGATAACGTGTCTGTATATCTTCACACTGGTCCTGTTGCTCATGTAACCCCGCTGCCAGTGGCCAGCCCCCGGTTCTTAGCTCTAGCCCAGCAAGGACTTGGTGCTTCAGACCAGTTTTAACCGGTTCTTAGCTCTAGCCCAGCAGGGAGTTGGTGCTTCAGACCAGTTTTAATTAAGCAATATATCACTCCAGTCCGTGGTCTATGCTCATTCTACCACGGCTAAGGGGCGTTGTTCCCCCTTAGAGTGGTATAATGAGCATATACCACGGACTGGAGTGATATATTGCTTTTATAAAACGGTTACCAATAAAGGCAATATGAAAGAGGGATACACAATCAATTTCATGTAGTTTTATTCAACCAGAAATACATATTATCCAATAAAATAGCCTCACTGTGAAAAAAATAGTCCCACCTCTCCAGACGTTAGCTCCAAATAGCTCTGTCACTGCTCAGTCCCCTCTACCGTTGTTAACCCTCCCCGGAGGTCAAAGTTCACCTTAAACATGTGAATTCAACTACTTTAGTCCGTTTTTTAACATCGAAAAAACATCAACTGTCTTTGGCTACGGACTGCAACAGTCCGTTGTCATGGATACATGACAACAACTTCCATTCATACCAGTCATACGTGCCTGAGGCGGAGTGATAGCCTACGCTGTGATAAGGCTTTAGAATAGTAGCCGTGGTATATGCTCATTATACCACGGCTAACAACCAATCAGATCGTCGGATTTCACCTTTCCGTTTTATAAGAACCAATAACCAGTTCTTAGCTCTAGACCAGCAGGGAGTTGGTGCTTGGGACCAGTTTTAAGAACCAATAACCGGTTCTTAAGCGGTGGAAAAGCAAAGACCCGGTGCTAGTCAGGCTCTGGCTCTGAACCAGCACTGGAACCGCGAGTGGAACGTGACGTCACGTGCAAGGGGTCAGTAGTTACTGTGACTGCCCCCTGTGGTGACAGCAGAGTACTGTCTCTGGAAGCTATAAAGCTTGTAGGTACAGTTTCTTGTCCCATGTGGAGCAGCGAGGGAGCAGTCCTCCACTCAGCTTCTACTGCTCTGAGATCAGATCTGTTTTGCAGTATTGAATGCACATGCAGACGTGCACAGAAACTGAACTTCCAGTCTTTTCCTCCGGAGCGTTCAGAGGCAGCAGCTAAACGAGCTAATTACTCAGATTAATCATCTCAGTGTGAGACCTGCTGTAAGTCTGAACCTTGTAGAGCATTGTTACAGCTGCTCTCAGTTCAGTGTGAAGGGTGTGTGTGTGTGTGTGTGTGTGTGTGTGTGTGTGTGTGTGTGTGTGTGTGTGTGTGTGTGTGTGTGTGTGTGTGTGTGTGGTGGCTCCAGCAGAGTTAGCAGTTAGCAGTTCAAAGTGTAGCTGGTAACGTGGCTTAGACCTGAGGCAGTAAATGAACCGTAACTCATCACCCATGGTAAATATATATTGAATATTTACGCACTTTGTAACTATTGACAGGCATATTTTATATTTTGCATATGCTTGGTTTTATTTGTATCTTTCTTTTTATCATATTAGAATATTTTTAATGTGGAGCAATGCCACAAAACAAGTAGGCTATGACCCTGAGATCACTAGAGGAGCGTCAGTTCAGAAGAAAAAACTGAACCTAAACCTCCAAAAACTTCAAGACAGAGAGAAGAGGCAGGGAGTTGGAGGTGGAGGTGAGTTGGTTATATGGTTTTGCTGGGATCTGGAAATGTATAGCCTATTTATTATTAGTAGTAGTAGTATTACTATTCATTGATATAAATAAGCTACAAAATGTGAGTACATGATGTCACTTTAGTTTATTTTATATCATTAAATATGAATCTGTTGTTATTGGATGAACAAAACAAGATGCTTTAGAAAAGTAACTGAAGGGTGCTGGAAATGTTCCACTAGTTTCTGACCTTTTGTTGACTAAAATATTAATAACAGAGAAAATACACAGATGAATCAGTGATAAAAGTAAAAATTAAAAACATATGAACAAACCAGCGGTAATTACAGGCCCCTGAATGAGTCAGACATCAACAACCAGAGTTCACAGAGACTCTTTCCCAAACAAACAAACAGCTCTTCTCCACTATTTTATTTTTGTCCCTGAACAGCCACACGTCTCTGTCCACAAGATCAATCAAAGCCCAAAATATTTCACAAAAAGAAAAAGTAAAACAGACTCATCCAGGGGCCACGGCGCGGAGAATGTGTTGTATGTGAGGGAAGCAGTTTCCAGCAGCAACAGTAGCAGCATCTGTCTCCACAGATCAGCAGCAGCGCCACATCACCTCACCATCACTGAGACACTTTCACTTTCCCTCCAACCTGACGCAGCAGAAGTGCTGTGTTCATGCCAGGCAGGGCCGTTGTCTAGGGGAGAAAGGTGATGATAACTCTAGGGGCCCAGCGCCCAGTGGGGCCCATAAAAAACCCCAGTAGTCTAATCTTTGTATGACTGATTTATTCTGCGTAAGACCCTGACTAATACTCATAGTACACTGTAAAAACTCAACATCCTTCTTATTTCTTGTCAAAATGTCTCATTTCTAGCCAAAACTAATCTCTTTCCACTTAAAATAAGACTCATCACCTAAAAATTAACTTGTTTTTAGATCATTTTCATTTGTTTCAAACAAATCTTCACTTGAAATAAGTAGAAAAATCTGCCAGTGAAAGCATGTTTTTTGTGCTTGTAATAAGGAAGAAAAACTTGTTCCACTGTCAGATTTTTTCTACTTATTCCAAGTGAAAATCTGCTTGAAAGAAGTAAAAAGTGTCTAAAAACAAGCTACTTTTAATATGATGAGTCTTATTTTAAGTAGAATGAGATTTGTTTTGACTAGAAATGACATTTTGACTAGAAATAAGACAAAAATTCTTGCTAAGATACTTGAGTTTTTGCAGTGTAATGCTGCATTAGCATCAAAACAAAGAAGGCTAAATA